>NC_088315.1:10951385-11092451 GCF_910592395.1 Lineus longissimus
TGGTGGGCAAAACTCAACATCATGTTAAGAACTCAAAAGCCTTTGCCGAAGAAGTAAGAACACTGCATTTTGCCCCTGACGAGGAGCTTCGAACCTATGATGTCTCTGCCTTATTCACCAGCGTCCCCGTGGACAAAGGTCTGATTTTGATCGAGAAGAAGCTCGAAGAGGACGACACTTTGAAGGATAGGACCCCCATGCCCCCCCCCCCCAAGACATTGTGACTCTTCTAGGCCTCTGTTTGAATTGTACATATTATAAATACCAAGGACAGTTCTATCAACAGACACACGGAGCAGCTATGGGGTCCCCAGTCTCCCCCATAGTTTGCAATCTGTACATGGAGGATTTCGAGCAGAAAGCCATCAGAACAGCAGCCACCCCCCCCCCCCCCTACATGGTGGAGACGATATGTGGACGATACACATACTAAACTGAAGAGGGCCCACTCACAACACTTCACTGACCACCTGAACAGCATTGACGATGACACTAAGTGGACCACAGAGCCAGAAGTCACCATCCCTGTGAGCGATCAGGAAACCGTCGGTGACAGGACCAAGAGAGCCCTCGCTTTCCTCGACACATGGTCTGTGGTCAATGAAGATGGCAGCATTGAAACCAGGGTCTTCAGAAAGGCAACCCACACAGACCAATACCTCAACTTCCAGAGCAACCACCCGCTTGAACACAAAATGGGGGTGGTGAGGACATTGGTCCATCGTGCAGAAGCCATCGTCAGCGATCCCAAGGATAAGGGAGCGGAACTCCAGCACTTCAAAACTGCCCTGTCGTTCAACGGTTATCCTAGTTGGATCCTGAAAGATCCCAAGCATCAGGTTCAGACAGAACAACAACCCACGCCTCCTACTAGAACCCCCCAGCACAGCGAAGAAACGGTACGCGGTTATCCTCCCTTACATTAAAGGTTTCTCGGAAGAACTGAGGAGAATCCTCAAAGGCTATAACATCCAAGCCTATTTCAAGCCCACCAACACCTTGAGGCAACTCTTAGTGCGACCTAAGTATAAGCTGGATCACCAAGTCACTGGACCCGTGTATCACATCCCATGCGGGGACTGCCCAGCTTCATACGTAGGGGAGACAGAACGATCGCTTAAAGCTAGATTCCTGGAACACAGACGCCCGAGCTCCACCACTTCAGAGGTGTCACGCCACATTCACACCGCGGAACCAGGACATAACATTGACATTCAAAACGCCAAAGTGTTGGAGGTTGAACCGAGGTGGTACGAACGAGGAGTGAAGGAGGCGATTCACATTCGTACGTTGCAACCCACTCTTAACAAGGACGGCGGCCGACACAATCGCTCTCAAATCTGGAGTAACATATTGAGGACCAGAGTCAGGAGGGGGCACAGTCAAATTCGGGATCCCCGCCGATCACTACGCCCGATGACGTCACGAGTGATCATGTGACCAAGGAGTCAGCTGAGTCCGAAAGCTTATGAAATGTAAGTCAATATTATCCAGAGTTATCAGGTTATAAACTGTCCAACTATAAAAATGTCCAATACAGTGTTGGATCGACATGTGCACGTATCTCAAAATTGGCGTATTGGCGGAAGGCAATAGGCAAGGAAGAGAATATTTCAGCAATGGATCGGGAGATAGCTAAATATAAAAAGCTGAATAAGTTGCGAAGAAAGGGGTGAGGTACAAGGACATCTTTTTTAAAGACTCGAGCGATATTTGGTAATACACTCAATATAAATGCATAGAATCAAGAAAAAAACCCTCATGTTTTTAATGGGTGGATTAACTTTTCCTTAACTAAGATACAATTCAGTGTAAAGTTAACAACAAGAAGAACAAAACGATATCTTATGTAGCTTTGAGCTCCTAAAGATAAAGGAGATATACAGAGCACTTTGTCGAAGAGACCAAACGGATTATTCAATTTCCCGTGATTTGGCGTTGTCTTAGAAGGGTTTTAGAACTTCGTATAAAATACAATTTCCTCATCAGCCTCAAAATAAGTTACACTATTTGATGCATGTAATATATTTTTGTGAAAAGAAATCAAACAACAACCAGCCAATAGTTGCGATAGGCATTGAATAAAAGCCTAATTATCTTGCAAAAGACGCCTATTGTCAAAATCTGGTACCGAGTGCTATTTAAGGTGCTGTAGTATTGCAGTCCAAATTTTTAGTCTTTTTTCATTCCTGGTAGAATGGAGAAGAAGCAAATGTCAAACACTTGACTCATTGTGTTACTGAGCAGGTAAATTGTTTTGGGATCGGAACCTGATAGTCTCCGGATGGTGATAGGTCACCACCATAGGTTAATTGTGGTATAACACCGATTACTGAAAGGCCGTTATGTACAGCGAGCATACATAGCGGCGTCGAACTCTGGAAATCACTGATTTTGACGTTAAGATGAATGGTTCGCTGATGTCTCTGACATTCTGTTCAGCACAGGAGCATGTATACGCGGGGTCCCCCAGCAGTACTCATACCACCCAAACCTGTAATAACATACCATCTCAATCTCGAGTATCTTATAGCAGTATTTTGTGAAAAATCAGGAGATACGAACTATTTGATTTATGAGTATAAGCCTATTACTCATGTGTTTCGAGTGAAATATAACGGCTCGTTTTTCTCACGCCAGCCGAGAGAAACATTTGCCTACTTTGAAAAATTCCTCTTGATTTTTGATGGTCCTAAAGTCTACATGTATGATTTTGCAATGGGTATTGTAAACGGAAGTCTAATTCTGCCTAAGGAGGGGAGGCAGTGTCTCGAAAAAGATGTAAACTACCCTATATCTAACCTGGTTTTAAATTTACGATTTGCTGAAAAGGCTTTCATGATGTGCATTTATTTTTTCCGAAGTATTTTTTTGTTTGATTACTATATAGAATCAGGCTCAGAGCCTGTTCTACGGTTAACTAATAAAACGCATCTTCACTTCCCTCATGTTGACCGAGTAAATCCAACCTGGTTCGACCACAACTTATTCGCAGTTGGTTTTATATATCAGCGTGAAAACTATTTGACTGCGGCTGTATATCATTACAAGCAACGACAATCAATGTCCCAGATCTTTTGGAGCTGGTATTACCTACCCCTGCCTCTGCTGAGCGACGACTGGTGTTGGCAATGACTGGTTTAGTAGGAAAGCCAATTATGCCATTCAGATCAGCCAACATTCACCATTATTTTGATAGAACTGGCTTCCTAAGATCTTGATTAAAGGATGACCACGTTTGTGGAATATGTCAAAACACTTGAAGTGCAATTTAAGACTTTTAAACTGATGTTGGCTGTAGCGTTTGAACGAAAAATGTTGGCATTTGTGCTTTGATTCCTCTCATTCGTCTGACTTCTTTTGTTCAAACACTGAAGCTGAAGATGCAACATCTTGCCAGTTGAAAAATCTCAAAATATACACTCCTTGGATGTCTTGGAAAGCACTAACCACAATAAGGTAATTGTCAATTTGATGACGGTTCTACAAGGGCTCAGTTGAAAGAGGTAGTCCTCAGTTTGAAGCTGGATAATCTCGGAATGAGGCGGTCAGATACTAGGTCCAAAGTCTGACATTATAATTTTGGTCATTCACCTAATATGTCTTTTCCAGTACACTTGCTTTGTTTTACGTCAGTGATAGACTACATTTATAAACCTTATACTGGGCCGTAGCTAGAGGGGCTTGGCGCGAAAGGGAGGGCAAATGTCCCTCCAAAGAGTTACAAAACACGTCTTTTTTATGCATTTTTTTGCTGATTTTACAACTGGTGGAGGATAAAGAGGTTTTCCCCCCATGACGAATAATAGCTGGCTTATGACCGGCAATACTACCAGTAATGAGGAATATTAAAATCTTCGTCAAAGATAACGGTATCACACTAATGAAAGTTTTCCAAGAAAGCAAATATTAGCTCTGGAATATTTAATGGTTCTATCACTTACTTATTAAGGGTAATCGAAATCTACGGTACAGACGCAGAATGAGAGCGAGGTTTTTACCACCTGTGATATTAAAAATCGGCAACCATGATAGGTTGCTTTATAATCACGTGACTGGCGCCATTGTTGTCGTAAATGACGTCCGTGGTAAACAGGATTACAATGTGCGCATGTTTTGTCTGAATTCAAAGCAAGGTATATTCGTTCTCAGCCATAGGACAATCCTTCATGTAAATAAATTAGTGTGCACTAAACTGTATCTAGCTGGCATTGCACTGGTCTATGATAGATACATCGCCGTAAGTTGCTGGGAAGAGCACAAGTATCTGACATTTATCCTCTTCGACGTCAGGCTTGGCATCTGCACGAGGAAACTAGTCATACCGGAAACGGACCCGTGCGTAAGCGGCGTCTATGTGATGGACTTTGGTTTTTTGCTGCGACACGGGACATTAGTCATTGATTGCAAGCGATATGGCCAGTCTGTCATTAGGATGTATTCATTTAATCTGAATGATAGCGTCGTTATAAGACTTTCCTCCAAAGCCGCTATCGAAATAATTGTCCCGGTGTCTGCTTACGAAAGATTCTTCCTTGGCGAAGACTTTGTGTACTTTATTATTGGTCGAAAAGAAAAGAAAGATTGTTTTGGATTGTATTTATTCTGGTTTAGAAGAAGCAAACATTTTACTCTCCCAGGCTCCAGAACCGAATTTAGTTCTATTATCAACTTTCCACAATTCCAGTTCTTATCTTACATCTGTAAGTTTTGGGAATCAGACCGCCTTATAATTCTAGCTGCGGCTTTTAGAAAGAATAAAGAGCAAACGATGACAGCATTCTTTGGATTTAGAATAAGCTGCGTCCGGAGGTGCGTCGATACAACTTTAGCCATTGAACATGTTGACATTGATTTGAGATACCAGATTTTCAGAAGCGCGTTTAAGACCTTCATCCAAATGTTAGATGGCACACTCTATCATATTGTAAGGGGGGTTTCAAAGACAACGAAATATTATTGGAAACACGTGGATATATTCACAACAAATGGCTGATCATTAAGAGCCAATTTTTAGAAGAACAACTAAATTCAATAGCATTCCGCGAAGATGAGGTCACTGCAGCTGCTGCCCTGTATTTCCCCATCGCTGAATTACAGGCAATGTCGGACAAACATGCGGTTTCGTAATGGATTCAGGCTTTCTAACTAGGGCAGTTAGATTCAATCTGGCACATGTCCGAGTGTTGGAAATACTACATAATTGTTCTGAATATTTCTCTCTCTGACTCTATGGTATCATTCATGCTAAAAACAATGCAGGGTCAAAGATAATTGACTTTGAAATAAGCTCAAATGCGTAGAAATAAGTGTCGATGTCTGACTGTCACGTGACTAAAACGTCATCAATATCTTATGCAAATGACCTTGTGAGCTATAAATAGTAACTTCGCGGAATGCTATTATGAGAAATGGAGATAGGTCTCTTGAGTTGGAGATGATATTCTCGTTTTTTATGATTGATAATGATGTCAACAGAGATGGAAAATTGTTGTTCTGTTCATAATGTTGTTTGAGCTCTTAACGAATGGCCTCCTGTTTATTCATTGCCACAATACTAATGGCAGCACCAAACTCTGAAAGATTGTATATCGTTGCCATCATGGAGCAGCCAACTAAAGATGGAGATGACTCATATCCGAGGTGAGAGTAGTTCAGTAATTGAAGTCAGAATGAGCACTAGTTAAGTATTTGAACTCCGAAAATAATGAAAACCTAAAACAATTTAATTGAAATCTATGGTACATCTGTGATAAAAGTCGAGTGGTCACAATTATCCAGAAACAATCGCCGATAAACCACAGTTAAAACTTAACAAAATAAACAAACAGCATTGGCAGTGGACAGTTACATTTATCAAGAACTCTCAGTGGATCCCCAAAAAGTATCTGAAAAAGCACGTCTGACTAGTCATAGAGAAGAACTCGAGGGTAACATGACAGTGAACCGTATAGTGGCATACAAAAACGTTGAAAGAGATTCTCAATTACAGGTACCATGACCAAATTGCGCCAGAAGGGCATTTGTCCCCTGAAATAATTATGTTATACACTTATCCACCCTGACTCTACCAGCATCTGTATATGTATTTCAACTTGACTGGTCTGATAGAAGTGCCATTTATGCAGATATGTTGGCAATTCATATCGCCACGATCAAGTTAAACTGGGATAAAGCAACACCAGAAAACTTAAATAGTTACCGGGAAAAACTGGATGATGAATTGAGGCAAATGGTCATGCCAATAAACGCAGTTAGATGTCAAGACATGGGGTGTCGGGATCATAAGCTAGAAATTGAATTCTTTCATGATGATTTGATAAATGCGGGCATATTGGCAGGAATTGAATCGATACCAAAAATTAACCGTGACCGCCCAAATGACAGAGCAGGGTGGAACCCGGCTCTAAATGATTGTAACGAACGAGTCATTTGTTGGTACAATATATGGAAGGAGAATGGGAGGCCGAGACCCAGCGTCGTCGCAGATATCAGACGCCGAACGAGGGCGCTGTATCATTATGAGGTGAGAAAAGTGAAAAAGAAACAAGATGGGTTCCCGGCTAATAAACTGGCGTCAAAGAAAAACGTGTGGAATGAAGACAAAAAAATAAGAGGCAAATCAAAAACAGGGCCTAATACCATGGACGATCAAATTGGAAATGATGAAATAGGAAACCTATTCGCAGAAAATTCAAAAAGTTATATAATAGTGTTTCATAGAATCCGAAAGAGATGGAGGAACTGCAGTCTGATATGAACAAAGGGGTGGCGAACAAATGTTGTAAAGACTTATGCATTAGCAATCAAAGCATAGATGTTGAAGACATTAAAGTAGCTTTCAAAAGTTTAAATGGAGGTAAACAGGACAGCATACCGAATCTTTTCACAGACCACTTTGTCCAGGGCGGGGATAGATTAACTGTTTATATCGGTCTTTTGTTGAACACAAGGGTACGACACGGGTACTGCCCCAATGGTTTTCAACCACGGTGATTCCAATTCCTAAGGATAGCAGAAAATCCCTAAGCTCTTCAGAAAACTATCGTGGTATATCACTTAGCAGTGTGATGGGGAAGATCTTGGACAATATCATTATTAGAAATCATAGCCAGGCATTGGCGTCTTGCGATGCCCAGTTCGGATTCCAAAAAAAATCGACAGCGGCCTGCAGCTCAGTAGTCAATGAAGTGATAAGATAAGGTGGTTGATAAAGCTTGGAATCAGTGAAACCATGTAACCAGTGATAAACCTTGGAATAGTCAGTACTCAACCGTGGAATTACTGTGCAAGTACCGCGTGAAATCGGGCGCGTTCCTTCCGATTTATACCCTCCCAACTGCCAATCTCGTCCCAGCTGACTTTATTGATAGCAATTTGCCAGTAGTTCCAGAATCAACCTTTTTGTGGAGGATGACGTCATCATTGAATGCATTGGAAATGTGTTGTTGTCGTTAAAAAATAAACTTATATTCATGACGGGCCGCCATTTGCAAATATCTAATTATTGCTCTTCGATGAAAGCAAAAGTAAGCTTTTGTGATTGTTTTGTATTCCATATACTAAAATAAAACGTTTTTATTAGAAGAATCATTTGTACATATAATGCTCTGATAAAGCTCAGTAGATGCACACGGGAATCACTAAAAAATGTGTCCGCTTAGAACTGGTTACATCACGAAAATATCTCTACATCCCTCGATGTGTGCATGAATATGTACGAAATCGCTCACAGCGAAGGAATTTATTCACATTTTTCATCTCCAAACCCGGCTAAAACCTTCGGTAATAAACCTTCATCTTCGTTTCTACGGATAAGTGCCAGCCGGTACTGCATGATGTAGTCAATCTTCTCTGTATCACCCTGTATGATCACACCGCTCCGTAGTTCAAATAGGCCCCGTGTGGTGGCGTAGTAAGCGGAGCGCTGATTGGTCCATATTATGAGTGTGTGGTGGGCGTGTCGTGACGTGTATCCCTATATTTGGGAGATCAGTAATGTACACACGAGGCGAGGTATGACTGGGTTGTTCTAAAATATAGATTATTGAATCGGATATGCGACTGATTTCTAAACTACCGTCAAATTCAGATCTGATCATGTGAAAATAAGCTCCTAATATTGATTCGTAACAACCTAAGGTTCAAATGGCATTATTTCATGTTTTTATGCATTTTTAGGACTGATTCCAAGGTTATCACTGGTTTCAAGGTTTCACTGGTTCCAAGCTTTATCACCTACCATAAGATAATATAACAATAGATGATCACCGGTATATTGCGTAACCCTGGATGCAAGCAAGGCTTTTGATTGTGTGCACTGTGTGAAGCTATTTCGAAAGCTGCTTAGTAGAGGATTATGTCCATTAATAGCACGGTTTTTAGCATACATGAATACAAATCAACATATTAGCGTAAAGATGGCAGATTATGTATCAAATCTGTTCAGCGCCACAAATTGTACGGGGTGTTATAATGTTATGTTATGATATGATAAAGTATTTTGCTGATCAGGCAGGTTATGCTGGGAGAAAAGTACTCCAGAGAACTTGATAAAATATGGAAATGAGCTTGATGGTTTGCTATCAAACATAAATGTTCCGTTAAATGCTATGCGGTGTAATGATCGACTGTGTCGGAACCATTTTAATGAAATTGATTCTTTTCATGATGACATTGTTAATGCCTGTCTGTTGGCTGGTGATAGACGTATACCAAATAATGAGCGGGGATACGGTCGGAATCATAATGGCACTGCTGGATGGAACGATGAAGTTAGGCATTTAAGAGATACAGCTATGTTCTGGCACAACCTGTGGAAGGACAATGGTAGACCTAGAGATGGGTACGTTGCTAATATCCGCAGGCGTACGCGCGCTGGTTATCACCTAGCGGTGCGTAAGGCAAAGAGAGATAGGAATAAAGTATCAGCTAATAAACTGGCCAGTGCTTTGAGCGACAAAAAACCTGCTGATTTTTGGAGTGAGGTTAAAAGGGTCAAAGGGAAAAATGCCGAGAATCCCAATAGTATGGATGGAATTACTGGACGGGATAAAATTTGCAACCTTTTCAAACACAAATTCTCAACTCTTCACAATTCTGTTCCCTATCAAGAAAATGATCTATTAGCTTTTAATGAAAAATGTCAGGAAGGAATCACCCAAGCGTGCCAAGTTGGGACTTGTAGATATACATCATATTTCTGTTGAAGACATTACACTGGGTATCGGTCGTCTGAAGGCTGGCAAGAACGATGATACTCCCTGCCTTATGTCCAATCATTATATAAATGGTAGTCGTCTGCTCAGGGTATACTTGTCGTTCCTGTTGAATATGATGTTTGACCATGGCTGTGTACCTGGCGCCATATCCAGGTCCACCATTGTACCAATCCCCAAGGACGGTCGAAAGTCATTGACCAATTCTGAGAACTATCGGGGTATAGCGTTGAGCAGTATCATTGGAAAGATCCTAGATTATGTTATATTACACAAGTATGGTGACTCTCTTTTATCTAGTGACGAACAGTTTGGATTCAAAAAAGGGTCATCGACAACAACATGTGGTTTTGTGGTAGAGGAAGTGATTCAGTACTATGTTGAAAGTGATACACCCGTGTTCTGTGTTATGTTGGATGCCAGTAAGGCGTTTGATTGTGTTAATTTCACAAAGCTATTTAATGTTCTCTTAAAGAAAGGTGTTTGCCCACTGGTGGCCAGGCTTCTAGTTTCGATACACGACGCAGAAAATGCGTGTGAGATGGGGAGTGTATACTTCAGATGTTTTTAGTGTTTCCAATGGTGTCAAGCAGGGTGGGTTTTTTTCCCCGATCCTGTTCAATCTGTACCTGGACGAACTGCTCGTTAGTCTTAAGAATTCCAAACTTGGGTGTCACATAGGGCATTTGTTTTGTGCTGCTTTCGCTTATGCAGATGATGTTATCATTTTATCACCATCTCTCCTTGCGCTACGGAAACTTTTAGATGTATGCGATGATTTTTCAATAGAGATTAAAGTTAGGTTTAATGCGGCGAAAAGCAGATTATTAGTGTTTGGAATGCGGGATGTTGCCGGTATTGAGGTTCAGTTTGGTGGTGTGGTTCTTATGCAAGTATCAATGCGTATCTTTCCCCCCCCCCTCCTCAAGGGTCGACAAGATTCGGCGCCGTTTCTCTGCCGAAGCTTGAGGTATTTTCTTCCTGGAATTGTCGTATTCTTGGCGATGAAGTGCGAGGTCGTTGTGATATTGCGCCGAAAGCTTAACGACAAGATTGGATCAGCCGTGTTTTGTTTGCCGTAATCTTGGCGAAGACCCGGCGGGGTCATCGTCGTAATCTTGCCGGATTGGGGATTCCCCCTTGCGCATGCGTGGTACGCAATTTTTCGACGCTGTCACGGTTTTCATGATGTTGTAGTGAACGCGTGTGTCGTGTGTTCTCGCATACTTTCGGGCATACTTTGCAGGTAATTTGTGTTTCATTTTCTTTGTATCATATCATCGTAAGATTTGGAGACCAAGGACTAGTGCAGTGCTAGGCAGGATTAAACCACACTACCACAATTAAATAACAAGACAACATACTACATGGAGAAACACAGGTATGCATAAGGCTAATAGCCACCATGATGGTGGTCGAACATCTTTGGTGATTTCTGACCTAAAAAGGTGATAGCATGTCGAACATCTTAGGAAAAGGTGGTTAGGTGTCGAAATCTTTCCGCATCATTGGATAATAGCAAGTGATAACCTGACGATTTTCCATAAGTGTCTAATGAACTCCTGCTGTAGCTTAGGTGAAGTGCATTGGGTATATTGTCGTAAAGGTGTCGAACCCTTGAGGAGGGGGGGGGGAAGATACGCATTGATACTTGCATTAAACCCAGTGTATCGGAGATTCACCTGGGCATACCAATCGGGCCAGAATCAAAAAGGATACGAATTGAGTCAAGTGTGAACGATCTGTACAAGAAAACAAATATTTTATTATCCCAATTCGGTCATGCCTCGGCAATGGTTAAATACTCTTTATTTAAAAGCTACTGTACCTCTTTTTATGGATGCTCACTGTGGGATTTGTCAAAGTCCACCATCGATAATGTATATGTGGCTTGGCGAAAATGCATTCGACGTACCATGGACATTCCACGACGGACACACAATGTTTTACTGCCTCATATTATAGGTGACTGTACAATCCAGAGTTTGTTAGAACGCAGGGTCGTGAACTTTTATCATATGATGGAAAGGTCTAGCAGTGGTGTTGTTAGAATGTGCTTAGGGCTGGCAGTACACGGGAGTAGATCCTCGTTCAGCGGCAGCCTTAAGCACATATGTCACAAATATAACGCTAGTAGGTTTCATTTACCCGCTCTAAATGTAGACGATATGGAAATCAATGATGATGTTATAGTTCAACAAAGGGGGGCTTTTATTAAGGATTTACTTGAGATGAGGGACTCGGGAGATGACCAACTCAATTTTTATGAAATCAGTGACATGATAGAAATGCTGTGTGTGAGAACTGAGAAAGTCTGTCATGTTAATTACTCAAAGATGCAGGGACATTAGTAGAATGTCGAATTAAGTATATTGTACATTGCTTTGTCTGTATTCAGTGTAATGTTCTTTTCTGTATTTTCTTAACTTGCTTACTGTTTCAAATTGTACTAGATTTCCTCAGTACGAATAAACATACTCTAATCTCCCACTTACCTGTCCCATTCCTGAACCCGGAAAATCATCAGAAAATCCTAAGTCCAATAAAATGGGGTGGGGTATGGTCGGAAACAGAATGCCCTGGATCAATATTATAATTGTTCTGTCGACTTCCTTGTCACACCCCAGAGCCTGGCAAAGAATTACACTAGGCCTAATCGGGTGAGGTTACGGATGACCTCAGTGACATAACAATTACGTATTCTCCAAAACAGTATAAGAGAAGTTGGACAGTTCTTGTGTACTCATTGATGTTTTTGTCAGAGGTTCGATTTGTTAATCGACGAGATGCGTTTGTTTTGGATTTTTTGCTTTGCCATTGGAGTTTGGGTCGTGAATTCGATGGATAACGGTGACGACGGTGATGGTGGCGGTAATGGTGGGCATGGTGATGGTGGTGACGACGGAGGTAATAATGGTGCGGCTAACGAAGGCCAAGAAAGGAGACATCTTCATGGCTACAGCTTGAATCAGCGTTTGGACTACGTGGATACTTTTAGGCTGCACCATGCGATGGGCATTGCGCATGCCCGGTCTTGTCGTTCTTTTGCCGTACATCACCGCATCCATCCAAGGACATTCTCAAGATGGCTAGACCAGTATGAAGAGATGGCGGAACGCCGCGACAGTTGCACCCAAATTGAGAGGAGACGGCGGAGGATTCGGCAGCATGGCAATGATGAATAAGGTAACTCATTTTTGTCAGGAATTTACGAAAGATGTACAATTTTAAGTGAAGTAGGCCCATAAGATTAAGGCCTGTACTCACTGACGCGTTTTTCCGCCGCATTTTCACCGCCGGGCGGGGAATCCTTTGTTCACCTAATGAATAACAACTGATTTCCGCGCCTCGGTGAAAACGCGGCGCAAAAGCGCGACAGTGAGTTCAGGCTTTCACTGTGAAATGAGGTTTTATCCATAGTTCGACATTATTCAGGGACTCTTCTTAGATTTCAGGCATACTCTACTCTTCTCCCCCTCCGATTCATCCCTTCACCGTCTGCTTGATAGGCCTACCGTTTGTCCTTTTCAGCGTTTTGGGCAGACATGGAAAATCAGCTCAACGACTGGTTTATTCAACGCCGCCAGCATGGAATTCCAGTATCCGGGATCGATCTCCAGTCACAAGCAGCCAGAGAATACAGACAATGGTGGACTAATCTGACGGAGGAACAAAGGCAGCAGACGAGAGCGCAAAGGCCTCGCAATCAGGATTTCCGAGCGTCAGATCACTGGCTGACCCGATTCAAAGAAAGGTAAAAACAACGAAGCCATTTCGTAAATTGGTATCTCACTTGGGTTGGGTTCTCTCACAACTTTTGTTCTGCCATAATGGAATAATGGGCCCAATGACCAAGAAATGGACAGTAATGGGGGAGTAAGCTACGTTTTTCAAAGCTAAAAGTGGTCTCCTTTTCCTTTCAGAAAAAGAATAAGCCATCGAAGAAAGAATAAGGACACGCGAACCCTCCCCGACAACGCTATGGAAATAGCGGCCGTCTATCGTAGGGAAACGTCTCAAATCATCCAAAATGGAAATTTCCATGTGATCATCAACATGGATGAAACATTTGTCAACTTTGACATGGTGCCGAAAACCACAATGGCTACAACAGGATCACATTCGATCGACATCAGATCCTCAAGAGGGAACGGGAAGATTGGATGCACGGTAACCTTTGCCGTCTCCAGCGATGGACGAAAACTACCAGCTGAGGTCAACTCAGGGCTTGGATGCTGAAGGCGAAGTTATTGCAGAACTGCGAGCCCATGCTCCCCAGAACGTGCGAGTAAGTAAACCTTTTCATTAACTAATCCTGGTTTATTAGCTGTTAGATGACCATATCATCTTCAACTGCCAATGGAGCTAGCTCTATGATCTGCCTGCTCCTCGTGTTTAATGGTCTTTTTACGAATCCTGTTCTATTTTTAGAATCATTGCAGTACGTTGATCTTTGAAACCATTTCCCAAAGCTATCAGCTGGCTGAGCAACAATACAATCGGAGAATGAGTCATACATTTTCATGAATTGCACCGATTTATTCTTTATTTCTAAACGAAACGTTTTAATCTTAGGTTACAGGTACTCCGAATGGCTGGGCAAGACATCAGTCATTGATCGAATGGTTGCAAGCCATTGTTGTGCCATTTATTGCCGGAGCAACCTTTCTCCTCATCTTGGATCGCTGCCCTGCCCATAGACATCATCTGTTTACGGAGGAAATTCCGCGGCAAAATGGACAGGATTCGTTCATTCCTGGACGATGCACTTCAATTTTGCAACCTTTGGACTTAACTGTAAATCGCAGTTTTAAATGTCATCTCAGATTGGTGTGGAAAGCCTGGAAGATTGGACATACCGAAGATGATGGACACTGTGATCAGATTTCCCGCCAGGAAGTAGTACGTATGATCAGTCTCGCCTGGGAAAGAGTGGCATTCCAAGTGATAGTCAGTGGGTGGAGACTAAGTGGACTTCTTCCGGACGGGAATGACGACCCAGTGATCCCGCATCCAGCAGATGGGGAACTTGAAGAGGTTAATGATGAGCTTGAGTTTGACCCTGATGACGCTGATGTTGACTTTCATGATGAATAAAACCTTATCAGAATGTTAATCTTCTGTTCAATTTTTTCTTTAATGCCCATTATCAGGCAGTAGATCACCCTGTTCTTTCGTCCCAGTTCCAATCTAGTGACTTTACCCTTCCATGTCAAAGACGAGGCCACTCTTTTTAACTACAGGTGATGAAATCAACAATCAGGCCCGATCACAGTTTAAAGACTCCTTGTGGGTGTTCCTAGACCACTTCACTGCTGAACTGCAGAATAGCCAGGACTCTTCTATAATCACCCTTATTCCATTGGGCAATTGATCGGTTGTAGTAGCTCCCATTGTGTAAATACAGTGTGTTAAATGGTGAACGAATCGCCACAGTGATCTTGAGCTGTTACGAAACCGTGACCCTAATTGCCCCGGTCGCCCAGCCGCAGTACACGTAAACGACTACGTGACTAGGCAAGATTGTCGTAAAGCCTTACAGTGTCCATTGTCATGTCACTACTCCAGGCTGTTCCATAAATTGAGCTCTGCCCCAACCAAAATTAGCAATATTCGGACTTAGTCACTTGCGATAGGGTTTGGAAATGGGACAGGTAAGTGGGAGATTAGAGTATATATATATGAGTGTGTGTGATTCATAAAGGATCTATATATCATTGGCAATCGGCCAACACGCTACCGTGAGGTATACTGTTCTGTTTTGATGTTAGTTAACGTGCAGAATATAAATTGAGTCCAAGAAATGAGGTACATGTACTTTGATGATTATAGCTTGCTTAGCTAGTGTAAAATTGGGGTAGACTAGAGCTTCAAATGGAGAGTAATGGCTCTCTAGTGGCAGGGAGAGAGTACCTTCAAGGATCGTACCTATCTGCTAGGAGTCAATTTTGAAACACAGCAATGTTAGCGAGCACTCAATATCACCGAGATAAGATTCAGATGTGTTTCATAATTTTAATCAGGGAAGTTAACAATATTAGGTGTCTGGTAAATGAAGGGCCTAAACCTTGGCTTGTGCTTTCAAAACAGGGTTGAAGGTAATCTGATAAACTTGCTAATACCAAACTGATAGAATAATTGGTTGCCAAAATATTTCAGAGTGGGAAGCTTTCGAGTTTTGTTATCAATTTAGACAAATTGGCTCAAGTTGAAGCTTTCTGAAGGTGACTTATTTCGGCATAAAATCGGGTAAAATCGGTGAGAGGATCGGAGGTGAATTTTTGGAGGTGGTTTCCCGGAGGTGAACTTTTGGAGGTGAACCTCTAGAGCGTTGATATCTTGCCCTTTTTATACCTGTTAAAGCCATTGCTTCATACCTATTTTTAACCTATTTCTTCATAGTATACCATTCGGTCATTACTATTTTAGCTGATTAGCTCATTTTCGGATTGCCTCATTGTTAAAAATAGTTCAGTTAAATAGGTATTGTTTCATAACATATCAGCTATCCTATTATACGATTTATAAAACCGTCATAATAATTATACACATAAAATATGAGTTTTATTTTGGTCCTTGATCTGATTCTAGTTTTTAAATACTTGTTTTAGACAAATGTTTTAAGGCTGATCCTCATTTACTTTCTGACTTACATTCTATAGATAGCCACTTGGCTACAATTCAAGACTCTTTGAGCAGGTGAATCCTCGCAGTTATGCAATATTTACAGGTATTTTCAAATAATATGTACCAATGGGAAGCACAGCCGCTAGTGTACGAGGCCTATGTGGGGTAAACATGCAACAGAACATGCATAGTTACATATGAAGAATGGAATGATTTTGCTTCAAATCGTCTCTAAATATAGTGATGAAGGCAGCACTATACAAAATTGGGTTAAGCAAGTTGGTGTGTTGTCACCGATACTATCTAATGTGTATTTAGATAATTATTTAGCGTAGAAGAAATTCAATATACTCCCTTTAAGAGTTTTGCAACCTGTCTGTTTGGCTTCCAGTTCTGGGACCGGCGGGCAGAAAATACATGCTGCATACCGTCTGCAGAATGGGGGTTTCTCATGAGTCAATAGAATCTAAGGTTTGGAATTAGGGGACCATATCAGTAGTTGCTTTGCGCCAACTTTTTTTCAAAGTTTGTTTTCTTATATTTGAATTACCTGTGAATCATCTTGCAGGAAGATTTTTTTTGGTTGTGCATGACAGATGACGTACTTAATACAGAACATGTATATTGTATCGGCCTGTTGTGCCTCGTGCGCCTGGTTGATTGACCGGCAAGGTTGGGTTCGTTTCAAAGGCAGCATTTCATGATAAAAAGTGCTGAATGACATGGGTAAATATAATTAAAGATACAGAATGAAGAAACCCAGGGAACAGAAAACCATTGTATATCAAACACCCACCTTGACAGTTCTCCTCTGTCTCTTGATGTTAAGTGAAAATACCGGCCTCTTTGAGATTCTAAACAGGTGTTGTTAGGCCAAATAAAAAATGTTTTCAGGCAAATGTTTGTTACTACAGTCCTGGTCACAAGATACATCCTAGCTGATTAGCATCATGTAGGCCCTACGTGCTAAATCCGTGCGAGTCACACATACATGTAGCGTGCCAGTGGATGCACTTGGTTCACAGTTAAAGGAATTTAGGCCTACACCCCAACTCGTGGTGTATCGCAAAGCCTGTTTGCACAACGGCCTAGATAATCTTTGTTCTACCGTTTGGCATATACCTGAAATGGCCTCTTATTTTTTAGTGTGAAAATAACATGGCAACTGTTGAGATGGTCCCCTAATTCCAGATCTTAATTTTAATACAGCGGGCAGAAAATGCATGCTGCATACCGTTTGCAGACTGGGGGTTTTCTCATGAGTCAATAGAATCTAAGGTTTGGAATTAGGGGACCATATCAGTAGTTGCTTTGCGCCAACTTTTTTTCAAAGTTTGTTTTCTTATATTTGAATTACCTGTGAATCATCTTGCAGGAAGATTTCTTTTGGTTGTGCATGACAGATGACGTACTTAATACAGAACATGTATATTGTATCGGCATGTTGTGCCTCGTGCGCCTGGTTGATTGGCCGGCAAGGTTGGGTTCGTTTCAAAGGCAGCATTCAGGAATCTATCGGTAGAAGTGCGGTTTGAATACATACATTTTGTCTCAATTCCTGGCAGAAAATTGAGTTTGAAGACACAAACAAATCGGATTCGACGATTATTTTTTGATTGCCACGGTATCGTATAAGCTCCCAACAGGTGAGCTAAAAAGAAAGAGAGCAGTTAGTGCGATCAAACTGGCCGATACCAAAATAATATAATTATTGGAAGTGTGTTTTAGAAAACAAAATAATCGTTAAATGAGCTAGAGGTTCCACCGACAAATGGAATTTGTCGTTTGAGACTTAGATTGCTTGTAAGAGATTATTTTTAAATGACGAAATTAAAAACAAATGGCTGATAAGCAGGACTGGTACCACGGTACGTGCCGCGCATCAAGCATACGTAATTACATTGTAAAAAATAAAAAGGTTAATAATTGAATTAAATTGTTCTTCTAAAAATTGGCTTTTAATGATCAGTCATTTGTTGTGTATATTACCACGTGTTTCCAATAACATTTCGTTGTCTTGGAGATCACTTTGTCCATTTTGGGGATAGATTAACTGGCTATATCGGTCTTTTGTTGAACACAAGGGTACAACACGGGTACTGCCCCAATGGTTTTCAACCATGGTGATTCCAATTCCTACGGATAGCAGAAAATCCCCAAGCTCTTCAGAAAACTATCGTGGTATATCACTTAGCAGTGTGATGGGGAAGATCTTGGACAATATCATTATTAGAAATCATAGCCAGGCATTGGGTCTTGCGATGCCCAGTTCGGATTCAAAAAAATCGACAGCGGACTGCAGCTCCGTAGTCAATGAAGTGATAAGATAAGATAACAATAGTTGATCACCGGTATATTGCATAACCCTGGATGCAAGCAAGGCTTTTGATTGTGTGCACTTTGTGAAGCTATTTCGAAAGCTGCTTAGTAGAGGATTATGTCCATTAATAGCACGGTTTTTAGCATACATGTATACAAATCAACAGATTAGCGTAAAGAGGGCAGATTATGTATCAAATCTGTTCACCGCCACAAATGGGGTTAAGCAAGGTGGTGTGTTGTCACCGATACTATCTTATGTGCATTTAGATAAACTTTTAGCGTAGAAGAAATTCACTATACTCTCGTTAAGAGTTTGCAACCTGTCTGTATTGTATGGTTTCCAGTTCTGAGACACAACATCTCATTCTATTGAAAATGTATATAGAGCGTGGAGGAAGCGTGTTAGGAAAATTACGGGTCTACCGTATTGGACTCATAACAATCTAATTCCACTAATAATCAACGACTGTAATATGGAGATGCAATTAGAAAGAAGGATAATGAGGTATATTGAAAATATGTTTAAATCCCATAACACCTACTTGATATTGTGTAAGAACTAAATACTGAAAGGAAGTGCAACTAATCTTAGCAAAAATTTAATCCAGATTTGCCGGAAACACGGATTTAATGAATATGACGTGGACCGCATGAATTATTCGTCTCTTATTGTAAAAAGAGTTGATGTGAACACTGCCGAATATCGAACCGCACATTAAATCCGAGAGTGACTAGCACTGAGGGAGTCCGATGACCATTTACTTTCAAAGGAAGAAGTTGGACATATCATTGATTTTCTCTGCACCAATTAATTTAGAAAATTATTGTAAACTGTAGTATCTATTGCTGCACATAAGGTTTGAAGTTCATGCACTTCGCACAATATTTTGTCGCTGTACTTTTATGTCCAATAATAAACATAGACCTACATAATTAACCTTTTCGTTGCCAAGCACCTGTTGTTGAAAATGTCTTTTGTGACCATGTGCCAACTGCAACCCCGTTTTGGGCAAATGACTGTTCTGTATCGCAGGAATCTATCGGTAGAAGTGCGGTTTGAATACATACATTTTGTCTCAATTCGTGGCAGAAAATTGAGTTTGAAGACACAAACAAATCGGATTCGACGATTATTTTTTGATTGCCACAGTATCGTATAAGCTCCCAACAGGTGAGCTGAAAAGAAAGGCAGCAGTTAGTGCGATCAAACTGGCCGATACCAAAATAATATAATTATTGGAAGTGTGTTTTAGAAAACAAAATAATCGTTAAATGAGCTAGAGGTTACACCGACAAATGGAATTTGTCGTTTGAGACTAAGATTGCTTGTAAGAGATTATTTTTAAATGACGAAATTAAAAACAAATGGCTGATAAGCAGGACTGGTACCACAGTACGAGCCGCGCATCAAGCATACGTAATTACATTGTAAAAAATAAAAAGGTTGATAATTGAATTAAATTGTTCTTCTAAAAATTGGCTTTTAATGATCAGTAATTATATTACCACGTGTTTCCAATAACATTTCGTTGTCTTGGAGATCACTTTGTCCATTTTGGGGATAGATTAACTGGCTATATCGGTATTTTGTTGAACACAATGGTATGATACGGGTACTGTCCCAATGGTTTTCAACCATGGTGATTCCAATTCCTAAGGATAGCAGAAAATCCCTAAGCTCTTCAGAAAACTATCGTGGTATATCACTTAGCAGTGTGATTGGGAAGATCTTGGACAATATCATTATTAGAAATCATAGCCAGGCATTGGCGTCTTGCGATGCCCAGTTCGGATTCAAAAAAATAAATCGACAGCGGCCTGCAGCTCCGTAGTCAATGAAGTGATAAGATACTATAACAATAGAGGATCATCGGTGTATGGATGCAAGTAAAGCTTTTGAATGTATGCACTTTGTGAAGCTATTTCGAAAGCTGCTTAGTAGAGGATTATGTCCATTAATAGCACGGTTTTTAGCATACATGTATACAAATCAACAGATTAGGGTAAAGAGGGTAGATTATGTATCAAATCTGTTCACCGTCACAAATGGGGTTAAGCAAATTGGTGTGTTGTCACCGATACTATTTAATGTGTATTTAGATCAACTTATAGCATAGAAGAGTTGACCTTGGTATTAATGAATTATACCAAAAAAGACTAATATGGTAATTGCAGAAATTCAATATACTCTCTTTAAGAGTTTTGCAACCTGTCTGTATGGTTTCCAGTTCTGGGACACAACATCTCATTCAATTGAAAATGTATATAGAACGTGGAGGAAGCGGGTTAGGAAAATTACGGGTCTACCGTATAGGACTCATAACAATCTAATTCCACTAATAATCAACGACTGTAATATGGGGATTCAATTAGAAAGAAGGACAATGAGGTATATTGAAAATATGTTTAAATCCCATAACACCTACTTGATATTGTGTAAGAACTAAACACTGAAAGGAAGTGCAACCAATCTTATCAAAAATTTAATCCAGATTTGCCGAAAACACGGATTTTATGAATATATCGTGGACCGCATGAACTATTCGTATCTTATTGTAAAAAAAGTTGATGTGCCGCATATCGAACCGCATATCAAATCCGAGAGTGACAAACACTGAGGCTGAAAGGGTGGATGTCGTCCTGGGTGCCGACAAATGGTACCCAGGTTCGAGATCGACTGGACAATAAGCACCCTGGGTGCCATTACACTAGACAAACAGCACCCAGCTTCTTCTTCTAAACTTTTTCTTTACCTACAACCGAGGGCACGTGTCACGATGGCCATCATTTTGCAAGATGGCGACCGTCCCTGTCTCCAACCGCGCTCTAAAAACCTTTCCTTCATCAATTCCATCTTATTCAAACGGGGTATTCGTCTCTAAGGGGAGAGAGATAAAGAACGATTTAGTCGAAGTTGTGCAGGGTGAAGAAGGGCCTGATTATAGGCTGAAAATCTGTTCTTTTTATTTCGCGCACTGCTAATGCCGCAAGTACCACGGCGCGAGATAAAACGTCCCTAAGATCCGTAAGCCAGGCAAAAAGAAGATGGGTGCTGTTGTAATGGCACCCAGGGTGCTTATTGTCTAGTCGATCTCGAACCTGGGTACCATTTGTCGGCACCCAGGACGACATCCACCCTTTCAGCAAAACTGAGGGAGTCCGATGATCATTTACTTTCAAAGGAAGAAGTTGGACATAATCATTGATTTTCTCTCCACGAATTAATTTAGAAAATGACTGTAAACTGTAGTATTTATTCCTGCACATAAGGTTTGAAGTTCATGCACTTCGCACAATATTTTGTAGCTGTACTATTATGTACGAAAATAAACCTACATAATTAACCTTTTCATTGCCAAGCACCTGTGGTCAAAAATGCCTTTTGTGACCATGTGCCAACTGCAACCCCAGTCGTTTTGGGCAAATGATTGTTCTGTATCGTAGGAATCTATCGGTAGAAGTTCGGTTTGAATACATACATTTTGTCTCAATTCCTGGCAGAAAATTGAGTTTGAAGACACAAACAAATCGGATTCGACGATTATTTTTTGATTGCCACGGTATCGTATAACCTCTCAACAGGTGAGCTAACAAGAAAGGCCGCAGTTAGTGCGGCTGAAAGGGTGGATGTCGTCCTGGGTGCCGACAAATGGTACCCAGGTTCGAGATCGACTGAACAATAAGTACCCTGGGTACCATTACACTAGACAAACAGAACCCAACTTCTTTTTGCCTGGCTTACGGATCTTAAGGACGAGGACGTTTCTTGCAATTTCTTTTTATCTCGCGCCGTGGTACTTGCGACATTAGCAGTGCGCGAAATAAAAAGAACAGATAAACAGAAAAAAACGCGTTTAGGCCTATAGGTCTTTGAAAGCACATTTCGGATGATTTATTCAGAAAAGGTATGTAGGAGGGATATATTCAGAGAATGAAAAATTGTGTGATGACAAAATGAATGGATTTGCTGCGTATTTTTATTTTTATTTTTCTTATGGTTATCGTGACACGTGACCTCCGTGCGCGTGGGGCCAACCTCGATTGTAGGTATAGAAAAAGTGAAGAAGAAGAAGCTGGGTGCTGTTTGTCTAGTGTAATGGCACCCAGGGTGCTTATTGTCCAGTCGATCTCGAACCTGGGTACCATTTGTCGGCACCCAGGACGACATCCACCCTTTCAGCGTTAGTGCGATCGAACCGGTGTAATGTTTTTGAGTGTTTCTGTTTTTGAGTGTTTCCCCTCATTGTTTGGGAACGCTCAAAAATAGATTGACGAGTTTTTCTGTGTATCCCCCCTAATGAAAAGTCATGGTCTCTCTAGCTGCCTATTGTTTGGAAACACTGAAACATGGGGAACAACCACAGATGTTACACCGGCCGATACAAAAATAATATAATTATTGGAAGTGTGTTTTAGAACACAAAATAGTCACTAAATGAGCTAGAGGTTGCTTGTAAGAGATTATTTTCAAATGACGAAATTAAAAACAAATGGCTGATATGCAGGACTGTTACTACATTACATTGTAAAAAAATAAAAAAGGACTATTTCTGTAAATGTCTAAAACTTCACTGTCTGTTTTTAAAAAATGTTATTATGACTTATTAGGAATTTTGTTAAAGATACATTCGTATTTTTTTCTTCCCTTTTGCTTGGCTGCATCTTCGCGAATTTTTGGACTGTCAATTCACGAAGTACAGGGAAAAAGGAATTCCAATTAGTGGTAAGATACAGAATGAGCAACTATATTCAAATATCGATAGGTATATGACAAAGCGCAGTATGTCTGTATCGATCAAGCAGAATTCACTTCAAAATATATAATATGTTTCCAAAATATGATAAAGAATTTCAACAATTGAAACAATTGAACAATTTAAAGTATGATTTACTGCATGGTTTGAAAGATAACGTGAACAGACAGCTATGACACGTGATGAGGATAAGCCTGCAAGACTGCGTTGTTCCAGCAGAGGTTACCTCAAATCAGCCATGGCCTAGTTCTCAATTCTCTGGAATGATCATGTGATGGTTGAAGATTGATGATGAAAACAAGTTCTTGCAACAAATGCCAATCTTTCCATTATGATTAGCACCGGGTGTAACCCTCACTGACTTTGAAGTAACCTAGTGCAACAGTCATCACCAGAAGTGCAACACTATTTTCATAGAGCCCGAAAGTCTCAACGTCGTGTGCTACAGAAATGACATACTCTTCATACATCGACGCCTGTAGCATATTGATATGGACAGAGTAGCCTGTGTTGTTGTTCTTGTAGAAAACTCGAGAATTACTGATGTATATATTTGTTTTTTTTAAAACCAAATATATACATCAGTAGTAGTGAGATAAAGGTAAATCATTTTCATTCAACGGCTAAGCATATAGCAAACAGGAAATTACCGAAACATCGTAGAAGCAGAAAAGGAATTGAATGTAGGTATAAAGGAGGTGATCTTTCTCGCTATATGTCGTAGTGACAGCAGATGAGAAGATAGGTACTGCCAAGATTGTTATTTTGTTAACAATGCACGTTTCTGCCTAACCGTCTTAATGACAACCCCGAGGGCACGCAAATTTTGGACTGAAATAATGCCTTGTATCGCTAAGATGATGTACGTCTGTAAGATACTAACTCCATGTTTTACTTGGAAAGTGGAGTTAATCGCACGGCTCTAAGAAAAGAGCTTCCTACTTACTTCTTCTGCTTTTTTCGCACTTGAAAACTCCATGTCAGTCCGACCTCCCGTTTCTGAGATATGACCGTTTTGAGACATGACGTCCAATTTTAACTTTTTGGACACAACTTCAGCGTTTCGGTTGCCACTAAAAGCGTCTTCTTTGGGATTTCGCAAGGAATGAATGAAATTCTTGAATGCTAACGTCGTGCTACCTACAGCGCATGTAATTCTTGCCATCAACTTATTACCAATCATCGTATTTTGCGTTTAGAGTGGGCTAGGAATAGTATTGGTTGGGAGAGGGGGGGGGCTTGCTTTGAAAAAGTGCATTAATGGACTCGCGTATAAATAGCCATGATCAAATTTTTATACACTGTGGCTATTTTCACGCGAGACCTGTATGATGCGAGTCCCAAAATGACATTTTGAGTTATCATGGTCTCCGGTCACTTCGTCACTTGGTCGTCACATTCGAATGGCGTAGTGACTGCATCCATTGATGGGTTGAAACTAAAGGTTTAAAATAAAGAACCAATATAAATACAGTCAGCAGGCATCACTCTCCTTTGATGTATCATTGGCATAGTTGATAGGCAAATTCTGTATTCACCTTGGAAAATACAATTTGCCTTTCAATCCAAGCTTAAAGAGTCGTTTTAGAAGAACGTTGATCAAATCATCTGCAACGGCTATTTTGAGAAGCGTTTCAGTCATCTCGATTTAGCAAAACATCATGACAAAGTACCCTCATGAGATGAAGACTGTTTATCAGTTCTTATCTTAACCAGAACTCATTCAAGACATTCATCTAATGTTACATTTTATTCATTGGACACTAAAATGGGGTAAGAATCAGAAATAAAGAGATCAGCATGGGTGTTACTCAGAGACAGGCGGCTTTTGAACATGTGGTCGATAACTTGGCTTTCAAACGTGTCGATTTAAAAATGAAGGGCCAAACCTTCAGCCAAATCGGGTGTGTTGTCGTGTGTCTTATAACAAAAGGATGTCTTACTGTTAATTACTGGCATGACGGAGACATTTATTGCCAATTGAGTAAGCGGAGGGGGAGGTGTATGGAAAAGGGTGAACTTGATGACCATCAGGGATCAAGAATGCTTCAAAAAAAGGTAATAGACCATCAAAACAACTTTATCTGATATCTTTTGAACTTGTTAAGTTGTTAACAAAGGTGTTTGGAGCTTGATTCCAATTGTTTACCATCTCGGTAATTTCCATTTTCTCTCGAAGCCAGCAACGGGTCAGATTTCCGGCGCCATCAACGGAAGTTTTCTCCTGCTACTTTTTCTACTTTTTCTTAAACCCCGTTAGAGTCGTGGTCAGTCGAAGCGATTATATGCGTTATATGCACAATCGTCTTTTATCTCTAGTTGTCTTCTAGGTGGCCAACTTTGTGTCCTTCCAAATAGGCAACATGTTTGTTGTCCATGCAGGAGCGTAGCTTGAGGGTGAGCAAAGTAGTCACCAAAAATTAATGTGTTTCAGAACGTGATTTTCTGAGTGTCATTTTGTCCCCTCACCTCTCCAGCCCCATAAGGTAGCTACATGTATGCACTGCTATGATGAACACCTGTCTCGTTGGCTCAAGTGTTGACTCCCTGGCTGTGTCCTGTGACATTTATAAGATGTTCCCCGAGTCTGGTCAATAAGACTCTTTGATCCTATTCAGAATACGTAAAATTTGAACTGAAAGTATCAGCTTATCATGTCTTGGGGAAGAACCATACTCAATGCTGAGCTTGAATGTGATAGGGATGTCGTACGATCGGACAAAGTCACAATCTGAGGATTCATCTGATTTGGTCCTTCGTCTTCGTCTTCATCGCATGACAGTGCCCTTGGTAGTTTGACAGGCTCCCAAAGCCCAGGATGGTTCGGGAGAGAGGAATAGGTGGACCCCCATATGAATGAAGTGAGGACGTCTGTTTTTCATGCTATACCGGAAAACAGACCAGATGGTGTCATTCAGAAAAAAAAACAACTATGAAAATGTCACTATGGAGACTCATCCATTTAGGTAGATTGATAGTTGAACAGTTTATAACCTGATAACTCTGGATAATATTGACTTACATTTCATAAGCTTTCGGACTCAGCTGAGTCCTTGGTCACATGATCACTCGTGACGTCATTGGACGTAGTGATCGGCGGGGATCCCGATTTCGACTTACCAGGTAGCACGCTATGTCGCTGACATTTTGTCCCCTTTGGTGGGCAAAACTCGACGAACGAGGAGCTTCGAACCTATGGTGTCTCTGCCCTATTCACCAGCGTCCCCGTGGACAAAGCTCTGATTTTGATCCAGAAGAAGCTCGAAGAGGACGACACTTTGAAGGATAGGACCCCCGATGCCCCCCCCCCCCCCCCCCCCAAGACATTGTGACTCTTCTAGGCCTCTGTTTGAATTGTACATATTTTAAATACCAAGGACAGTTCTATCAACAGACACACGGAGCAGCTATGGGGTCCCCAGTCTCCCTCATAGTTTGCAATCTGTACATGGAGGATTTCGAGCAGAAAGCCATCAAAACAGCAGCCAACCCCCCTACATGGTGGAGACGATATGTGGACGATACACATACTAAACTGAAGAGGGCCCACTCACAACACTTCACTGACCACCTGAACAGCATTGACGATGACATAAAGTGGGCCACAGAGCCAGAAGTCACCATCCCTGTGAGCGATCAGGAAACCGTCGGTGACAGGACCAAGAGAGCCCTCGCTTTCCTCGACACATGGTCTGTGGTCAATGAAGATGGCAGCATTAAAACCAGGGTCTTCAGAAAGGCAACCCACACAGACCAATACCTTAACTTCCAGAGCAACCACCCGCTTGAACACAAAATGGGGGTGGTGAGGACATTGGTCCATCGTGCAGAAGCCATCGTCAGCGATCCCAAGGATAAGGGAGTGGAACTCCAGCACGTCAAAACTGCCCTGTCGTTCAACGGTTATCCTAGTTGGATCCTGAAAGATCCCAAGCATCAGGTTCAGGCAGAACAACAACCCACGCCTCCTACTAGAACCCCCAGCACAGCGAAGAAACGGTACGCGGTTGTCCTCCCTTACATTAAAGGTTTCTCGGAAGAACTAAGGAGAATCCTCAAAGGCTATAACATCCACGCCTATTTTAAGCCAACCAACACCTTGAGGGAACTCTTAGTGCGACCTAAGGATAAGCTGGATAAACACCAAGTCACTGGACCCGTGTATCACATCCCATGCGGGGACTGCCCAGCTTCATACGTAGGGGAGACAGAACGATCGCTTAAAGCTAGATTCCTGGAAAACAGACGCCCGAGCTCCACCACTTCAGTGGTGTCACGCCACATTCACACCGCGGAACCAGGACATAACATTGACATTGAAAACGCCAAAGTGTTGGAGGTTGAACCGAGGTGGTACGAACGAAGAGTGAAGGAGGCGATTCACATTCGTACGTTGCAACCCACTCTTAACAAGGACGGCGGCCGACACAATCGCTCTCCAATCTGGAGTAACATATTGAGGACCAGAGTCAGGAGGGGGGCACAGTCGAATTCGGGATCCCCGCCGATCACTACGCCCGATGACGTCACGAGTGATCATGTGACCAAGGACTCAGCTGAGTCCGAAAGCTTATGAAATGTGAGTCAATATTATCCAGAGTTATCAGGTTATAAGCTGTCCAACTATAAACATGTCCAATACAGTGTTGGATCGACATGTGCACGTATCTCAAAATTGGCGTATTGGCGGAAGATATAAGGCAAGGAAGAGAATATTTCAGCAATGGATCGGGAGATAGCTAATTATATAAAGCTGAATAAGTTGCAAAGAAAGGGGTGAGGTACAAGGACATTTTTTTTAAAGACTCTAGCGATATTTGGTAATACACTCAATTTAAATGCATAGAATCAAGAAATAAAAAAAACCCTCATGTTTTTAATTGGTGGATTAACTTTTCCTTGACTCAGATACAATTCATTGTAAAGATAACAACAATAAGAACAAAACAATATCTTATGTAGCTCTCAGCTCCCAAAAATAAAGGAGATATACAGAGCACTTTGTCGAAGAGACCAAACGGATTATTCAATTTCCCGTGATTTGGCGTTGTCTTAGAAGGGTTTTAGAACTTCGTATAAAAGACAATTTCCTCATCAGCCTCCAAATAAGTTACACTATTTGATGCATGTAATATCTTTTTGTGAAAAGAAATCAAACAACAATCAGCCAATAGTTGCGATAGGCATTGAATAAAAGCCTAATTATCTTGCAAAAGTCGCCTATTGTCAGAATCTGGTACCGAGTGCTACTTTAGGTGCTGTAGTATTGCAGTCCAAATTTTTTGTCTTTTTTCATTCCTGGTAGAATAGAGAAGAAGCAAATGTCAAACACTTGACTCATTGTGTTACTGAGCAGGTAAATTGTTTTGGGATCGGAACCTGATAGTCTCCGGATGGTGATAGGTCACCACACCATAGGTTAATTGTGGTATAACACCGATTACTGAAAGGCCGTTATGTACAGCGAGTATACATAGCGGCGTCGAACTCTGGAAATCACTGATTTTGACGTTAAGATGAATGGTTCGCTGATGTCTCTGACATTCTGTTCAGCACAGGAGCATGTATACACGGGGTCCCCCGGCAGTACTCATACCACCCAAACCTGTAATAACATACCATCTCAATCTCGAGTATCTTATAGCAGTATTTTGTGAAAAATCAGGAGATACGAACTATTTGATTTATGAGTATGAGCCTATTACTCATGTGTTTCGAGTGAAATATAACGGCTCGTTTTTCTCACGCCAGCCGAGAGAAACATTTGCCTACTTTGAAAAATTCCTCTTGATTTTTGATGGTCCTAAAGTCTACATGTATGATTTTGCAAAGGGTATTGTAAACGGAAGTCTAATTCTGCCTAAGGAGGGGAGGCAGTGTCTCGAAAAAGATGTAAACTACCCTATATGTAACCTGGTTTTAAATTTACGATTTGCTGAAAAGGCCTTTATGATGTGCATTTATTTTTTCCGAAGTATTTTTTTGTTTGATTACTATATAGAATCAGGCTCAGAGCCTGTTCTACGGTTAACTAATAAAACGCATCTTCACTTCCCTCATGTTGACCGAGTAAATCCAACCTGGTTCGACCACAACTTATTCGCAGTTGGTTTTATATATCAGCGTGAAAACTATTTGACTGCGGCTGTATATCATTACAAGCAACGACAATCAAACGGGTATAGCTTACTTAAGACACACTTAATCAAAGGCAACTCTGGCGGAGCAAAATCGTTTGGCATCATATCAAATCCAAACTATGGAGTCAAATTTGTCCTCTTGGAGAAATATCAGAGTGAGCTGATGTTAAGCTTTGGGTTTGTCATCGAGTGTGAAAAAAGCAAGCCTCTGCAAAAGGCCTACATAAGAAAAATTTGCACACACATATGTCTTGAAAAATATGCTGGTAGACTTGTTCACATCAATGAGAAAGGCCAAATATTGCACATGATTCGTTCAAAACCTTTTAACTCAAACACAAAGTATGTGGTTAGATATACAAGAGCAGACTGAACAAGAAAAACTCTGAGACATTGGCCCTCATAACCTGTCCACTGTAATGTATTTTTTAGTACGCATCAATTACTTTCAACTTCCACCTGGTGGTTTTCCGGGTTTCGTTTGAAGACGTCGAACTAATGTCCCAGATCTTTGGGAGCTGGTATTACCTGCCCCTGCCTCTGCTGAGCGACGACTGGTGTTGGCAATGACTGGTTTAGTAGGAAAGCCAATTATGCCATTCAGCTCAGCCAACATTCACCATTATTTTGATAGAACTGGCTTCCTAAGATCTTGATTAAAGGATGACCACGTTTGTGGAATATGTCAAAACACTTGAAGTGCTATTTAAGACTTTTAAACTGATGTTGGCTCTAGCGTTTGAACGAAAAATGTTGTCATTTGTGCTTTGATTCCTCTCATTCGTCTGACTTCTTTTGTTCAAACACTGAAGCAGGAGATGCAACATCATGCCAGTTTAAAAAACTCAACATATAGGCCTACACTCCTTGGATGTCTTGGAAAACACTACCCACAATAGGTAAATGTCAATTTGATGACGGTTTTTACAAGGGCTCAGTTGAAAGAGGTAGTCCTCAATTTGAAGCTTGATAATCTCGGAATGAGGCGGTCAGTTACTAGTTCTTAAGTCTGACATTATAAACTAGGTCATTCACCTAATATGTCTTTTCGTGTACACTGGCTTTGTTCAGTGATAGGCTGCCTTGATATACATTTTTACTGGGCCGCAGCTAAAGGGGTTTGACGCGAGAGGGATGGCAAATGTCCCTCCAAAGAGTTACAAATCTCGTCTTTTTTCATGCACGTTTTTGGCTGATTTTCAAACTGGCGGAGGACAAAAGAGATGTTTTGCCCACTCCTAATGACGATAAATAGCTGACTTGTGACCGGCAATACTATCAATAATGATGAATATTAAAATCATCGTCAAAGAAATCGAAATCACACTAATGAAAGTTTTCCAAGAAAACAAATATTAGCTATCTAATATTAACGGTTCTATCACTTACTTATAAAAGGGTAATCGAAATATACGGTACAGACGCAGAATGAGAGCGAGGTTTCTACCACCTGTGATATTAAAAATTGGCAGCCATGATAGGTTGCTTTATAATCACGTGACTGGCGCCATTTTTGTCGTGACAGACGTCCGTGGTAAACAGGATTACAATTTGTGCACGTTTCGTCTGAATTCAAAGCAAGGTATATTCATTCTCAGCCATAGGACACTCCTTCATATAAGTCAATTAGTGTGCGCTACACTATATCTGGCAAGCAATGTACTGGTCTATGACAGATACATCGTCGTAAGTTGTTGGGAAGAGCACAAGTATCTTACATTTATCCTCTTTGACGTCAGGCTTGGCATCTGCACGAGGAAACTCTTCATACCGGAAACGGACCCATGCGTAAGCGGTGTCTATGTGACGAAGTTTCGTTTTTTGCTCCGACAGGGGACAATAGTCATTGATTGCAAGCGATATGGCCAGTCTGTCATCGGGATGTATTCATTTAATCTGAATGATAGCGCCGTTATAAGACTTTCCTCCAAAGCCGCTATCGAAATAATTGTCCCAGTGTCTGCTTACGACAGATTCTTCCTTGGCGAAGACTTTGCGTACTTTATTATTGGTAAAAAAGAAGAGAACGATTATTCAGGATTGTACTTATACTGGTTTAGAAGAAGCAAACATTTTACTCTCCCAGGTTCCAGCACCGAATTTAGTTCCATTATCAACTTTAAAGATCTCCAGTTGTTAACCTACAACTATTGGTTTTGGGAATCAGACCGCCTTATAATTCTAAATGCAGCCCTTGGAAAGAATAAAGAGCAAACGATGACAGCATTCTTTGGATTTAGAATCAGCTGCGTCATGAGTCGCGTCGATACAACTTTAGCCATTGAACATGTTGACATTGATTTGAGATACCAGATTTCCAGAAGCACGTTTAAGAACTTCATCCAAATGTTAGATGGCACACTCTATCATATTGTAAGGGGGGTTTCCAAGACAACAAAATATTATTGGAAACACGTGATAATATTCACAACAAATGACTGATCATTAAGAGCCAATTTTTAGAAGAACAATTTAATTCAATTATGAGGAATGCAGGTCTCTTGAGTTGCAGATGATATTCTCGTTTTTTTATGATTGATAATGATGTCGACAGAGATGGAAAATTGTTATTCTGTTCAGAATGACCTTTGTAACGAACGGCCCCCTGTTTATTCATTGCCACAATACTAATGGCACTGTACTCAAAGTCCCTGGATACGGGGTATCCAGAAACCCTGCTGCCGTAGACCGGCTGAACTTGCAAAGAGACTAACTACTGGTAGAAGAGGAAGCCGGAAGACAAGAGTATTAATTAGAATACATGTAGTTTATTCGCACTTACAATCACAATCAGTTTGTAATCCTTAACGGCAGAGCACGCTCAAAGTCCTAGTTCAGAGGTGGTTGGCAACAGAGAGGAAGGAGAGAGAGCTGACGTGCCCAGTACTTAAATACCCAGACGCCAAGTCACGAGCTCAGAGTCCAGGATTACGAGAGACGAATACTGCTGTCGCCGCAATCCCCCGACTTGGAACCGCGTGACTCGGACACCTGGACTCACTGCTTATAATGTGTAATACTATTAATCAAGGCTAAGAACAATGGCGAACAGCTTGATAAGGCACGTTCGGTATACTTCAAACGAGTTGAGTTAACCCTATGAACACCGTGAAGCCTACCTTTTAAGGGCTTCACGGTACAGCACCACCAAATTCTGAGGGATAGTATATCGTTGCCATCATGGAGCAGCCAACTAAAGATGGAGATGACTCATATCCGAGGTGAGAGTAGTTCAGTAATTGAAGTCAGAATGAGTACTAGTTCAGTAATTGAACTCAGAAAATAATAAAACCTAAAACAATTTAGTTGAAATCTATGGTACATCTGTGATAAAAGTCGAGTGGTCACAATTATCCAGAAACAATCGCCGATAAACCACAGAGAAAACTTAACAAAATAAACAAACAGCATTGGCAGCGGACAGTTACATGGATCAAGAACTATCAGTGGATCCCCAAAAAGTATCTGAAAAAGCACGTCTGACCAGTCATAGAGAAGAACTCGAGGGTAACATGACAGTGAACCGTATAGTGGCATACAAAAACGTTTAAAGAGATACTCAATTACAGGTAGCATGACCAAATTGCGCCAGAAGGGCATTTGTCCCCTGAAATAATTATGTTATACACTTATCCACCCTGACTCTACCAGCATCTGTATATGTATTTCAGCTTGACTGGTCTTATAGAAGTGCCATTTATGCAGATATGTTGGCAAGACATATCACCTGAAATATGAAGGGCATTTACATTACATTTACATCAGAAAGGTTACAGCCTATCTGATCATTCAGGTTTACGTATCTATGACAACTTACCAGCTCCGACAGTAGGTGGGGAGAGGATGGACAAAACGATCAAGCTAAACTGGGATAAAGCAACACCAGAAAACTTAAATAGTTACCGGGGAAAATGGCCATGCCAATAAACGCAGTTAGATGTCAAGACATGGGATGTCGAGATCATAAGCTAGAAATTGAATTGTTTCATGATGATTTGATAAATGCGTGCATATTGGCAGGAATTGAACCGATACCAAAAATTAACCGTGACCGCCCAAATGACAGAGCAGGGTGGAACTCGACTCTAAATGATTGTAACGAACGAGTCATTTGTTGGCAAAATACATGGAAGGAGAATGGGAGGCCGAGACCCAGCGTCGTAGCAGATATCAGACACCGAACGAGGGCGCTGTATCATTATGAGGTGAGAAAAGTGAAAAAGAAACAAGATGGGTTCCCGGCTAATAAACTGGCGTCAAAGAAAAACGTGTGGAATGAAGACAAAAAAATAAGAGGTAAATCAAAAACAGGGCCTAATACCATTGACGATCAAATTGAAAATGATGAAATAGGAAACCTATTCGCAGAAAAATTAAAAAAGTTATATAATAGTGTTTCGTACAATCCGGAAGAGATGAAGGAACTGCAGTCTAATATCAACAAAGGGGTTGGGAACAAGTGTTGGAAAGACTTATGCAATAGCAATCATAGCACAGATGTTGAAGACATTAAGCAGCTTCCAAAAGTTTAAATGGAGGTAAACAGGACAGCGTACCGAATCTTTTCACATACCTCTTTGTCCAGGGTGGGGATAGATTAACTGTTTATATCGGTCTTTTGTTGAACACAATGGTATGATACGGGTACTGCCCCAATGGTTTTCAACCATGGTGATTCCAATTCCTAAGGATAGCAGAAAATACCGAAGCTCTTCAGAAAAGTATCGTGGTATATCACTTAGTAGTGCGATGGGGAAGATCTTGGACAATATCATTATTAGAAATCATAGCCAGGCATTGGCGTCTTGCGATGCCCAGTTCGGATTCAATAAAAATAAATCGACAGCGGCCTGCAGCTCAGTAGTCAATGAAGTGATAAGATAAGGTAGTTGATAAAGCTTGGAATCAGTGAAACCATGTAACCAGTGATAAACCTTGGAATAGTCAGTACTCAACCGTGGAATCACTGTGCAAGTACCGCGTGAAATCGGGCGCGTTCCTTCCACGATTTACACCCTCCCAACTGCCAATCTCGTCCCAGCTGACTTTATTGATAGGTCTCACTAGCCAGTGCAATGGCCGGGCCTACCTGGCTCCACAAATGGCGCGACGTCATTTCATGCATACCCCTGTTCAAGTGGCTGTCGACCTTGCAGTATATCACTCTCACACATAAACCTATACATTTCTGAATAGCTTGTCGCTTCTAGAATACATCTGGCCAGCTTTCATTGTTATCAAGTAATTCAGTCATGAGAACATGGGGGCAGCACAATACATGAGACACCCTGTACATCGATGAGAATTTGGAAAATTTCACCTTGCCGCCTTATAACTTGACGATTAACATGGATGGTGAAATAATATTTTTATAAACTTCTACTTATCACCTTGAGAAAGCAAAATAATAACAATTTTAAATTTTGATACCAAAATAGGGTGTCGTTGCGGCTTTTCTTTGAGCATTTTGACCGCGAAGTCTCACCTTGAGAACATGTGCACTCTGACAGGAACCAGTTCATGTCAACATCCGATTGAGCTATACATAGCATGCGAGGCCTGGTCACTGCGGACGTGCACAGAAGAAGCTGACATTTTCCTCAAATAATCGTCAGAGCTACCTCTTCACAAAATACCCAGGACACCGACATTTGAACATGCAGCAATAGCGATATGATAGGCTCATCTGTATCCATGGTAATCGCCTGAGATTGAAGAACTTTTTTATTAAGGGGGACCAATGTTGACCTGATCACCACTGGCTAGTGAGACCATAGCAATTTGCCAGTAGTTCCAGAATCAACCTTTTTGTGGAGGATGACGTCATCATTGAATGCATTGGAAATGTGTTGTTGTCGTTAAAAAATAAACTTATATTCATGACGGGCCGCCATTTGCAAATATCTAATTATTGCTCTTCGATGAAAGCAAAAGTAAGCTTTTGTGATTGTTTTGTATTCCATATACTAAAATAAAACGTTTTTATTAGAAGAATCATTTGTATATACTGTCTTTTCATCGATAAACCACCGGTTCCTAATATTCAGGCCAAACCCACCTTATGATGGTACGTAGTAGAGGATCACAATACACGCATGGTAACGACCAATAGCAGTAGACTCTCAACTTGGAAGGCAGGCCTAGGTTTTAGAGGGGCTGCTGTATGTTTCACAGGTGACCTAATAGGGTTGCGTCATTTGTACGGACGAGTGCCGCGGCGGAATAATACGGGGTGTCCCACAAAATACTCCACCGGTTTTTACGGGGTGTTTAATTTCAAAATTTGAGTACTTTAAAAAGCGTAAAAAAGGCATATCAAGGCTTGTTTGCTAAGTGTAATGGATGGTTGAAAGAAAGGAACTTCGAACAACAATGTCTGGTCCATAGTTTGGAATCCGGGAGAATTACCTTAGCATTTTAGTTGGGACACCACGTAGGCTTAAAAGTGCAAAACCTATTGAGTAATCAGTGAGGTTTCAGGCGTATATAAAGTTTGGGTACTGTCGGAAACCTCTTCTTGCCTTGCCTACAACTTGTAGAAATATGGATGAGCCACTGCCTAAAAGAAAGCGTAGTTATTCCGTGTCGGAGAAGCTGCGATACCTGCGATACTTTGAGGTTGCCATTGGAAATGGCACTGTGCGAACGATGACAGAATTTGCCAACCACCACAACATACCTTTTGAGACGTTTCGCAGGTGGAACCGTCATGACCTTGAATTGAAGGAGGAGCAGAACCGGGGCAAAGACCGGAAGGTAAAGCAGAGGTTGATTGGTTACTGGCCTGAGGTCGAAGACCAACTAGAAATTTGGTTCCGGGATGTTCGGCGAAGACGTCTACCTGTTGTGATCCAGGATGTCCAGGAGAAGGCCGTGCAACTATTCCACACCTGGTGGGATGCCCTCCCAGGAGAGCGCCGACAACTCGCCACAGAAGCAAAACCACTAATGCATGATTTCCATGCATCCAACGGCTGGGTGGAACTTTTTATGAAGAGGAAGGACATCAGCCTGCGAAAAGTCACGAAGAACACTACCACCATTCCAGAAAACGCCGTTGTCCTGGTTCGAAACTTTCGCGATGAAATAACCAACACCATCGAAAATTTTGGTATACCAATGCGCCTGTTTTTCAACATGGACCAGACTTTCCTCCTTTTTGACCTCCGCCTAATGCACATCCTCAATGAGAAAGGCGGCAAGGCTGTTGATGTACGAACCTCCAGGAAGAATCCAAAGCTGGGATGTTCTGTTACACTTTGCGTGGCGGCGAATGGCGATAAGATGCAAGCCCACATCACCTTTCCGAGAAGAGGATTTGTTCGCGCGCTTCGAGCTCTGGAAGAGGCCGAGTTGCCCGAAAACGTTGTGGTCACATCGTCCGCCACGGGATGGGTCAGACAGGAGACGATTCACCATTGGCTTGACGAAATCTTCATACCATACGTCCATGAGGCCCATGCTGAACAGTTCATACTTTTGGTGGATCAGTTCAGAGTACATCGAACGGAGAACTTCAGGAATCGTCTCACTGCAGAAGGGGGCAGACTCAACTTTGTACCGGCTGGATGCACATCTTTGGCACAACCCCTGGATGTGGCTGTCATGAGATCCTTCAAATGTCACGCCAGACAAGCATGGAAGTCATGGAAGATCGAAAACACCAACGAAGCAGGCCAGTGTGATCCAATTGGACTCAGAGATGTTGTCAACATCGTCAGCCGTGCCTTGGAAGCGATCAGCCCAGAGGTCGTCGAGCATGGATTTGAGAAAGCGTTACGCCCACAGAACATAGACGCAGGTCCACACCCAGTTCCAGATGACGACGATGACGACGAACAGGGGGTAGAATTCCTCAATCTGCCTGATGAGTTTGAGCCTGAGATAGCAGGGCAGTAAGCAATCGGGTCAACAGAGACAATCGGCAACCGGACCAGAATAAAAATTAAAAATAATGAATAAAAAAATTTAAAAAACAGAAATGAGAAATAAAAAATAAAAACAATGAATAAAGGCAAAAAAAGATGAATAAAGATTGGCTGAAAGCCAATCTGAATAAACCTGAATGCATGAAGCGTCGCTGTCTTGAAGCGATGCTTGTAGAGCCCCCAAAAGGCCTGTGATGCCCACTCCGACGCGTTTTATGTGAGAAAGGGTTAACGTTGATCTATCAAACAGACCCAAACCGCAAAACCGCACTGAAACCGCAAACTCAGACCGCAAACCACAATAAACGCGAGCGCTTTGCATATCCTATGTGTCTCGTTAGGCCAATCTGTCCTTCTACTAGTAACACACCTACTTCATTCAACTTTCGACTAATGAGTGAAATGGTATTGTGCCCTGTGCTCGCGGTAGGCGTATGCATTAAGCCTAATGAACCGGTCTTACATCGATGAAAAGACGGTATAATGCTCTGATAAAGCTCAGTAGATGTACACGGGAATCACTAAAAAATGTGTCCGCTTAGAACTGGTTACATCACGAAAATATCTCTACATCCCTCGATGTGTACATGAATATGTACGAAATCGCTCACAGCGAAGGAATTTATTCACATTTTTCATCTCCAAACCCGGCTAAAACCTTCGGTAATAAACCTTCATCTTCGTTTCTACGGATAAGTGCCAGCCGGTACTGCATGATGTAGTCAATCTTCTCTGTATCACCCTGTATGATCACACCGCTCCATAGTTCAAATAGGCCCCGTGTGGTGGCGTAGTAAGCGGAGCGCTGATTGGTCCATATTATGAGTGTGTGGTTCAAGGTTTCACTGGTTCCAAGCTTTATCACCTACCATAAGATAATATAACAATAGATGATCACCGGTATATTGCGTAACCCTGGATGCAAGCAAGGCTTTTGATTGTGTGCACTGTGTGAAGCTATTTCGAAAGCTGCCTAGTAGAGGATTGTGTCCATTAGTAGCACGGTTTTTAGCATACATGAATACAAATTCTAAAATACCTTGGTACCGTAAAGTCAACTTTTAAATGGAAAATGCATAAGCCTCGTTCTGAGAGCGGAGTGTTTTGGACACGCAACCAAGATGCTCTACCAAAGTTCCCTCGGGTTGCACTAAAATGTGGAAACCATGCACACGTCACGTCAATGGAATTTCAGCTCACTTCAGAAGTTTGAGGCTCTCAAAACACTGCTTCAAACACAAATCAGCCAAGGAAGCATCAACCACCCTAAGTTTTTTAATGAGCACTACACATATTTGCCGAGAAAAACGCTCCAAATAGCCCATTTGCGCGGATTTTAGCATCACTTGAGCGAGCCGATGCGGACTTCCTCTGTGCGCTGTACAAAATGTACATGTCTCATTTTCTGTAACGTTGCCGTAACATAATGTAAACAACGGCGCTACCGGCGCTCCGGCCGGGCCGGCGATGGATGGAATTTGCCAAATTCGCACATATTCAAGTTATTTTCGTGGCCTATCTTTTTAAGTTTGAGGTATTTTAGAATAGAAATTGAACCCTCGGCTTCGGACCTTGGTTGAGTTACCAAGACACTCTCGGGTGGAGCTAAAATTTCGTCCAAACCCTCGCCTGTCGGCTCGGGTTTGGACTGTATTTTAGCTCTACCCTCGAGTGTCTTGGTAACTCAACCAAGGTCCTCCGCCTCGGGTTCAATTCCTTAATCAACATATTAGCGTAAAGATGGCAGATTATGTATCAAATCTGTTCAGCGCCACAAATTGTACGGGGTGTTGTAATGTTATGTTATGATATGATAAAGTATTTTGCTGATAAGGCAGCTTATGAGTGCGTGTGATTCATATAGGATCTATATATCACTGGCAATCGGCCAACACGCTACCGTGAGGTATACTGTTCTGTTTTGATGTTAGTTAACGTGCAGAATATAAATTGAGTCCAAGAAATGAGGTACATGTACTTTAATGATTATAGCTTGCTTAGGTCGTGTAAAATTGGGGTAGACTAGAGCTAAAAATGGAGAGTACTGGCTCTCTAGTGGCAGGGAGAGAGTACCTTCAAGGATCGTACCTATCTGCTAGGAGTCAATTTTGAAACACAGCAATGTTAGCGAGCACTCAATATCACCGAGATAAGATTCAGATATGTTTTATAATTTTAATCAGGGAAGTTAACAATATTAGGTGTCTGGTAATGAAGGGCCTAAACCTTGGCTTGTGCTTTCAAAACAGGGTTAAAGGTAGTCTGATAAACTTGCTAATACCAAACTGATAGAATAATTGGTTGCCAAAATATTTCAGAGTGGGAAGCTTTCGAGTTTTGTTATCAATTTAGACAAATTGGCTCAAGTTGAAGCTTTCTGAAGGTGACTAATTTCGGCATAAAATCGGGTAAAATCGGTGAGAGGATCGGAGGTGAATTTTTGGAGGTGGACTCCCGGAGGTGAACTTTTGGAGGTGAACCTCTAGAGCGTTGATATCTTGCCCTTTTTATACCTGTTAACGCCATTGCTTCATACCTATTTTTAACCTATTTCTTCATAGTAGACCATTCGGTCATTACTATTTTAGCTGATTAGCTCATTTTCGGATTGCCTCATTGTTAAAAATAGTTCAGTTAAATAGGTATTGTTTCATAACATATCAACTATCCTATTATACGATTTATAAAACCGTCATAATAATTATGCATATAAAATATGAGTTTTATTTTGGTTCTTGATCTGATTCTAGTTTTTTAAATACTTGTTTTAGACAAATGTTTTAAGGCTGATCATCATTTACTTTCTGACTTACATTCTATAGATAGCCACTTGGCTACAATTCAAGACTCTTTGAGCAGGTGAATCCTCGCAGTTATGCAATATTTACAGGTATTTTCCAATAATATGTACCAATGGGAAGCACAGCCGCTAGTGTACGAGGCCTATGTGTGGTAAACATGCAACAGAACATGCATAGTTACATATGAAGAAGGGAATGATTTTGCTTCAAATCGTCTCTAAATATAGTGATGAAGGCAGCATTATACAAAATGGGGTTAAGCAAGTTGGTGTGTTGTCACCGATACTATCTAATGTGTATTTAGATAAATTTTTAGCGTAGAAGAAATTCAATATGCTCTCTTTAAGAGTTTTGCAACCTGTCTGTATGGTTTCCAGTTCTGGGACACAACATCTCATTCAATTGAAAATGTATGTAGAGCGTGGAGGAAGCGTGTTAGGAAAATTACGGGTCTACCGTATAGGACTCATAACAATCTAATTCCACTAATAATCAACGACTACAATATGGAGATTCAATTAGAAAGAAGGACAATGAGGTATATTGAAAATATGGTTAAATCCCATAACACCTACTTGATATTGTGTAAGAACTTAACACTGAAAGGAAGTGCAACCAATCTTATCAAAAATTTAATCCAGATTTGCCGAAAACACGGATTTTATGAATATATCGTGGACCGCATGAACTATTCGTATCTTATTGTAAAAAAAGTTGATGTGCCGCATATCGAACCGCATATCAAATCCGAGAGTGACAAACACTGAGGCTGAAAGGGTGGATGTCGTCCTGGGTGCCGACAAATGGTACCCAGGTTCGAGATCGACTGGACAATAAGCGCCCTGGGTGCCATTACACTAGACAAACAGCACCCAGCTTCTTCTTCTACACTTTTTCTATACCTACAACCGAGGGCACATGTCACGATAACCATCATTTTGCAAGATGTCGACCGTCCCTGTTTCCAACCGCGCTCTAAAAACATTTCCTTCATCAATTCCATCTTATTCAAACGGGGTATTCGTCTCTAAGGGGAGGGAGATAAAGAACGATTTAGTCGAAGTTGTGCAGGGTGAGGAAGGGCCTGATTATAGGCTGAAAATCTGTTCTTTTTATTTCGCGCACTGCTAATGCCGCAAGTACCACGGCGCGAGATAAAAAGAAATTGCAAGAAACGTCCTCGTCCCTAAGATCCGTAAGCCAGGCAAAAAGAAGCTGGGTGCTGTTGTAATGGCACCCAGGGTGCTTATTGTCTAGTCGATCTCGAACCTGGGTACCATTTGTCGGCACCCAGGACGACATCCACCCTTTCAGCAAAACTGAGGGCGTCCGATGATCATTTACTTTCAAAGGAAGAAGTTGGACATAATCATTGATTTTCTCTCCACGAATTAATTTAGAAAATTACTGTAAACTGTAGTATTTATTCCTGCACATAAGGTTTGAAGTTCATGCACTTCGCACAATATTTTGTAGCTGTACTATTATGTCCGAAAATAAACATACATAATTAACCTTTTCATTGCCAAGCACCTCTGGTCAAAAATGCCTTTTGTGACCATGTGCCAACTGCAACCCCAGTCGTTTTTGGCAAATGATTGTTCTGTATCGCAGGAATCTATCGGTAAAAGTTCGGTTTGAATACATACATTTTGTCTCAATTCCTGGCAGAAAATTGAGTTTGAAGACACAAACAAATCGGATTCGACGATTATTTTTTGATTGCCGCGGTATCGTATAACCTCTCAACAGGTGAGCTGACAAGAAAGGCAGCAGTTAGTGCGGCTGAAAGGGTGGATGTCGTCCTGGGTGCCGACAAATGGTACCCAGGTTCGAGATCGACTGGACAATAAGCACCCTGGGTGCCATTACACTAGACAAACAGCACCCAGCTTCTTTTTGCCTGGCTTACGGATCTTAGGGACGAGGACGTTTCTTGCAATTTCTTTTTATCTCGCGCCGTGGTACTTGCGACATTAGCAGTGCGCGAAATAAACAGAAAAAAACGCGCTTAGGCCTATAGGTCTTTGAAAGCACATTTCGGATGATGTATTCAGAAAAGGTATGTAGGAGGGATATATTCAGAGAATGAAAAATTGTGTGATGACAAAATGAATGGATTTGCTGCGTATTTGTATTTGTATTTTTCTTATGGTTATCGTGACACGTGACCTCCGTGCGCATGGGGCCAACCTCGATTGTAGGTATAGAAAAAGTGTAGAAGAAGAAGCTGGGTGCTGTTTGTCTAGTGTAATGGCACCCAGGGTGCTTATTGTCCAGTCGATCTCGAACCTGGGTACCATTTGTCGGCAACCAGGACAATATCCACCCTTTCAGCGTTAGTGCGATCGAACCGGCCGATACAAAAATAATATAATTATTGGAAATGTGTTTTAGAACACAAAATAGTCACTAAATGAGCTAGAGGTTGCTTGTAAGATATTATTTTTAAATGACGAAATTAAAAACAAATGGCTGATATGCAGGACTGTTACTACATTACGTGCCAAGCATCAAGCACATGTAATTACATTGTAAAAAAATAAAAAAGGACTATTTTTGTAAATGTCTAAAACTTCACTGTCTGTTTTTAAAAAATGTTATTATGACTTATTATGAAATTTTTTAAAGATACATTCGTATTTTTTCTTCCCTTTGCTTGGCTGCATCTTCGCGAATTTTTGGACTGTCAATTCACGAAGTACAGAAAAAAGGAATTCTAATTAGTGGTAAGATACAGAATGAGCAACTATATTCAAATATCGATAGGTATATGACAAAGCGCAGTATGTCTTTATCGATCAAGCAGAATTCACTTCAAAATATATAATATGTTTCCAAAATATGATAAAGAATTTCAACAATTGAAACAATTGAACAATTTAAAGTATGATTTACTGCATGGTTTGAAAGATAACGTGAACAGACAGCTATGACACGTGATGAGGATAAGCCTGCAAGACTGCGTTGTTCCAGCAGAGGTTACCTCAAATCAGCCATGGCCTAGTTCTCAATTCTCTTGAATGATCTTGTGATGGTTGAAGATTGATGATGAAAACAAGTTGTTGCAACAAATGCCAATCTTTCCATTATGATTAGCACCGGGTGTAACCCTCTACTGACTTTGAAGTAACCTAGTGCAACAGTCATCACCACAAGTGCAACACTATTTTCATAGAGCCCGAAAGTCTCAACGTCGTGTGCTACAGAAATGACATACTCTTCATACATCGACGCCTGTAGCATATTGATATGGACAGAGTAGCCTGTGTTGTTGTTCTTGTAGAAAACTCGAGAATTACTGATGTATATATTTGTTTTTTTTAAAACCAAATATACACATCAGTTGTAGGGAGATAAAGGAAAATCATTTTCATTCAACGGCTAAGCATATAGCAAACTGGAAATTACCGAAACATCGCAGAAGCAGAAAAGGAATTGAATGTAGGTATAAAGGAGGTGATCTTTCTCGCTATATGTCGTAGTGACAGCAGATGAGAAGATAGGTACTGCCAAGATTGTTATTTTGTTAAAAATGCACGTTTCTGCCTCACCGTCTTAATGACAACCCCGAGGTCACGCAAATTTTGGACTGAAATAATGCCTTGTATCGCTAAGATGATGCACGTCTGTAAGATACTAACTCCATGTTTTACTTGGAAATTGGAGTAAATCGCACGGCTCTAAGAAAAGAGCTTCCTACTTACTTCTTCTGCTTTTTTCGCACTTGAAAACTCCATGTCAGTCCGACCTCCCGTTTCTGAGATATGACCGTTTTGAGACATGACGTCCAATTTTAACTTTTGGGACACAACTTCAGCGTTTCGGTTGCCACTAAAAGCGTCTTCTTTGGGATTTTGCAAGGAATGAATGAAATTCTTGAATGCTAACGTCGTGCTACCTACAGCGCATGTAATTCTTGCCATCAACTTATTACCAATCATCGTACTTTGCGTTTAGAGTGGGCTAGGAATAGTATTGGTTGGGAGAGGGGGGGGGCTTGCTTGGAAAAAGTGCATTAATGGACTCGCGTATAAATAGCCATGATCAAATTTTTATACACTGTGGCTATTTTCACGCGAGACCTGTATGACGCAAGTCCCAAAATGACATTTTGAGTTATCATGGTCTCCGGTCACTTCGTCACTTGGTCGTCACATTCGAATGGCGTAGTGACTGCATCCATTGATGGGTTGAACCTAAAGGTTTAACATAAAAAACCAATATAAATACAGTCAGCAGGCATCACTCTCCTTTGATGTTTCATTGGCATAGTTGATAGGCAAATTCTGTATTCACCTTGGAAAATACAATTTGCCTTTCAATCCAAGCTTAACGAGTCGTTTTAGAAGAACGTTGATCAAATTATCTGCAACGGCTATTTTGAGAAGCGTTTCAGTCATCTCGATTAGCAAAACATCATGACAAAGTACCCTCATGAGATGAAGACTGTTTATCAGTTCTTATCTTAACCAGAACTCATTCAAGACATTCATCTAATGTTACATTTTATTCATTGGACACTAAAATGGGGTAAGAATCAGAAATAAAGAGATCAGCATGGGTGTTACTCAGAGACAGGCGGCTTTTGAACATGTGGTCGATAACTTGGCTTTCAAACGTGTCGATTTAAAAATGAAGGGCCAAACCTTCAGCCAAATCGGGTGTGTTGTCGTGTGTCTTATAACAAAAGGATGTCTCACTGTTAATTACTGGCATGACGGAGACATTTATTGCCAATTGAGTAAGCGGAGGGGGAGGTGTATGGAAAAGGGTGAACTTGATGACCATCAGGGATCAAGAATGCTTCAAAAAAAGGTAATAGGCCATCAAAACAACTTTATCTGATATCTTTTGAACTTGTTAAGTTGTTAACAAAGGTGTTTGGAGCTTGATTCCAATTGTTTACCATCTCGGTAATTTCCATTTTCTCTCGAAGCCAGCAACGGGTCAGATTTCCGGCGCCATTAACGGAAGTTTTCTCCTGCTACTTTTTCTACTTTTTCTTAAACCCCGTTAGAGTCGTGGTCAGTCGAAGCGATTATATGCGTGAGGGAGGGGGGATGCAATATGCACAATCGTCTTTTATCTCTAGTTGTCTTCTCGGTGGCCAACTTTGTGTCCTTCCAAATAGGCATTATGTTTGTTGTCCATGCAGGAGCGTAGCTTGAGGGTGAGCAAAGTAGTCACCAAAAATTAATGTGTTTCAGAACGTGATTTTCTGAGTGTCATTTAGTCCCCTCACCTCTGCAGCCCCATAAGGTAGCTACATGTATGCACTGCTATGATGAACACCTGTCTCGTTGGCTCAAGTGTTGACTCCCTGGCTGTGTCCTGTGATATTTATAAGATGTTCCCCGAGTCTGTTCAATAAGACTCTTTGATCCTATTCAGAATACGTAAAATTTGAACTGAAAGTATCAGCTTATCATGTCTTGGGGAAGAACCATACTCAATGCTGAGCTTGAATGTGATAGGGATGTCGTACGATCGGACAAAGTTACAATCTGAGGATTCATCTGATTTGGTCCTTCGTCTTCGTCTTCATCGCATGACAGTGCCCTTGGTAATTTGACAGGCTCCCAAAGCCCAGGATGGTTCGGGAGAGAGGAATAGGTGGACCCCCATATGAAGTGAGGACGTCTGTTTTTCATGCTATACCGGTAAAAAACCGACCAGAGGGTGTCATTCAGAAAAAAAACAACTATGAAAATGTCACTGAGGAGACTCATCTATTTAGGTAGATTGATAGTTGAACAGTTTATAACCTGATAACTCTGGATAATATTGACTTACATTTCATAAGCTTTCGGACTCAGCTGAGTCCTTGGTCACATGATCACTCGTGACGTCATCGGACGTAGTGATCGGCGGGGGTCCCGAATTCGACTTACCAGGTAGCACGCTATGTCGCTGACATTTTGTCCCCTTTGGTGGGCAAAACTCAACATCATGTTAAGAACTCAAAAGCCTTTGCCGAAGAAGTAAGAACACTGCATTTTGCCCCGGACGAGGAGCTTCGAACCTATGATGTCTCTGCCCTATTCACCAGCGTCCCCGTGGACAAAGGTCTGATTTTGATCCAGAAGAAGCTCGAAGAGGACGACACTTTGAAGGATAGGACCCCCATCCCCCCCCCCCCCCAAGATATTGTGACTCTTCTAGGCCTCTGTTTGAATTGTACATATTTTAAATACCAAGGACAGTTCTATCAACAGATACACGGAGCAACTATGGGGTCCCCAGTCTCCCCCATAGTTTGCAATCTGTACATGGAGGATTTCGAGCAGAAAGCCATCAGAACAGCAGCCAACCCCCCCTACATGGTGGAGACGATATGTGGACGATACACATACTAAACTGAAGAGGGCCCACTCACAACACTTCACTGACCACCTGAACAGCATTGACGATGACATAAAGTGGACCACAGAGCCAGAAGTCACCATCCCTGTGAGCGATCAGGACCAAGAGAGCCCTCGCTTTCCTCGACACATGGTCTGTGGTCAATGAAGATGGCAGCATTGAAACCAGGGTCTTCAGAAAGGCAACCCACACAGACCAATACCTCAACTTCCTGCGCAACCACCCGCTTGAACACAAAAGGGGGGTGGTGAGGACATTGGTCCATCGTGCAGAAGCCATCGTCAGCGATCCCAAGGATAAGGGAGCGGAACTCCAGCACGTCAAAACTGCCCTGTCGTTCAACGGTTATCCTAGTTGGATCCTGAAAGATCCCAAGCATCAGGTTCAGCAGAACAACAACCCACGCCTCCTACTAGAACCCCCAGCACAGCGAAGAAACGGTACCCGGTTGTCCTCCCTTACATTAAAGGTTTCTCGGAAGAACTAGGGAGAATACTCAAAGGCTATAACATCCAGGCCTATTTCAAGCCCACAAACACCTTGAGTCAACTCCTAGTGCGACCTAAGGATAAGCTGGATCAACACCAAGTCACTGGACCCGTGTATCACATCCCATGCGGGGACTGCCCAGCTTCATACGTTGGGGAGACAGAACGATCGCTTAAAGCTAGATTCCTGGAACACAGACGCCCGAGCTCCACCAATTCAGAGGTGTCACGCCACATTCACACCGCGGAACCAGGACATAACATTGACATTGAAAACGCCAAAGTGTTGGAGGTTGAACCGAGGTGGTACGAACGAGGAGTGAAGGAGGCGATTCACATTCGTACGTTGCAACCCACTCTTAACAAGGACGGCGGCCGACACAATATCTCTCCAATCTGGAGTTACATCTTGAGGACCAGAGTCAGGAGGGGGGCACAGTCGAATTCGGGATCCCCGCCGATCACTACGCCCGATGACGTCACGAGTGATCATGTGACCAAGGACTCAGCTGAGTCCGAAAGCTTATGAAATGTAAGTCAATATTATCCAGAGTTATCAGGTTATAAACTGTCCAACTATAAAAATGTCCAATACAGTGTTGGATCGACATGTGCACGTATCTCAAAATTGGCGTATTGGCGGAAGGCATAAGGCAAGGAAGAGAACATTTAGCAATGGATCGGGAGATAGCTAAATATATAAAGCTGAATAAGTTCCGAAGAAAGGGGTGAGGTACAAGGACATTTTTTTTTAAGACTCGAGCGATATTTGGTAATACACTCGATTTAAATGCATAGAATCAAGAAAAAAAAACCTCATGTTTTTAATCGATGGATTAAGTTTTCCTTGACTCAGATACAATTCAGTGTAAAGTTAACAACAAGAAGAACAAAACGATATCTTATGTAGCTCTGAGCTCCCAAAGATAAAGGAGATATACAGAGTACTTTGTCGAAGAGACCAAACGGATTATTCAATTTCCCGTGATTTGGCGTTGTCTTAGAATGGTTTTAGAACTTCGTAAAAAAAACAATTTCCTCATCAGCCTCCAAATAAGTTACACTATTTGATGCATGTAATATCTTTTTGTGAAGAGAAATCAAACAACAACCAGCCAATAGTTGCGATAGGCATTGAATAAAAGCCTAATTATCTTGCAAAAGTCGCCTATTGTCAAAATCTGGTACCGAGTGCTACTTAAGGTGCTGTATTGCAGTATTGCAGTCCAAAGTTTTAGTCTTTATTCATTCGTGGTAGAATGGAGAAGAAGCAAATGTCAAACACTTGACTCATTGTGTTACTGAGCAGGTAAATTGTTTAGGGATCGGAACCTGATTGTCGCCGGATGGTGATACGTCACCACTATAGGTTAATTGTGATATAACACCGATTACTGAAAGGCCGTTATGTACAGCGAGCATACATAGCCGCGTCGAACTCTGGAAATCACTGATTTTGACGTTAAGATGAATGGTTCGCTGATGTCTCTGACATTCTGTTCAGCACAGGAGCACGTATGCACGGGTTCCCCCCGCAGTACTCATACCACCCAAACCTGTAATAACATACCATCTCAATCTCGAGTATCTTATAGCAGTATTTTGTGAAAAATCAGGAGATACGAACTATTTGATTTATGAGTATAAGCCTATTACTCATGTGTTTCGAGTGAAATATAACGGCTCGTTTTTCTCACGCCAGCCGAGAGAAACATTTGCCTACTTTGAAAAATTCCTCTTGATTTTTGATGGCCCTGAAGTCTACATGTATGATTTTGCAAAGGGTATTGTAAACGGAAGTCGAATTCTGCCTAAGGAGGGGAGGCAGTGTCTCGAAAAAGATGTAAACTACCCTATATCTAACCTGGTTTTAAATTTACGATTTGCTGAAAAGGCCTTCATGATGTGCATTTATTTTTTCCGAAGTATTTTTTTGTTTGATTACTACATAGAATCAGGCTCAGAGCCTGTTCTACGGTTAACTAATAAAACGCATCTTCACTTCCCTCATGTTGACCGAGTAAATCCAACCTGGTTCGACCACAACTTATTCGCAGTAGGTTTTATATATCAGCGTGAAAACTATTTGACTGCGGCTGTACATCATTACAAGCAACGACAATCAAACGGGTATAGCTTACTTAAGACACACTTAATCAAAGGCAACTCTGGCGGAGCAGATTCGTTTGGCATCATATCAAATCCAAACTATGGAGTCAAATTTGTCCTCCTGGTGAAATATCAGAGTGAGCTGATGTTAAGCTTTGGGTTTGTCATCGAGTGTAAAAAAGCAAGCCTCTGCAAAAAGCGTACATAAGAAAAATCTGCACACACATATGTCTTGAAAAATATGCTGGTAGACTTGTTCACATCAATGAGAAAGGCCAAATATTGCACATGATTCGTTCAAAACCTTTAAACTCAAACACAAAATATGTGGTTAGATATACAAGAGCAGACTGAACAAGAAAAACTTTGAGACATTGGCCCTGATAACCTGTCCACTGTAATGTATTTTTTAGTACGCATCAATTACTTTCACCTACCACCTGGTGGTTTTCCGAGTTTCGTTTGAAGACGTCGAACTAATGTCCCAGATCTTTGGGAGCTGGTATTACCTGCCCCTGCCCCTGCTGAGCGACGACTGGTGTTGGCAATGACTGGTTTAGTAGGAAAGCCAATTATGCCATTCAGATCAGCCAACATTCACCATTATTTTGATAGAACTGGCTTCCTAAGATCTTAATTAAAGGATGACCACGCTAGTGGAATATGTCAAAACACTTGAAATGCTATTTAAGACTTTTAAACTGATGTTGGCTGTAGTGTTTGAACGAAAAATGTTGGCATTTGTGCTTTGATTCCTCTCATTCGTCTGACTTCTTTTGTTCAAACACTGAAGCAGGAGATGTAACATCTTGCTAGTTTAAAAATCTCAAAATATACACTCCTTGGATGTCTTGGAAAACACTAACCACAATAAGGTAAATGTCAATTTGATGAACGTTTATACGATGGCTCAGTTGAAAGAGGTAGTCTGCAGTTTGAAGCTGGATAATCTCGGAATGAGGCGGTCAGATACTAGTTCAAAAGTCTGACATTATAAACTAGGTCATTCACCTAATATGTCTTTTCGTGTACACTGGCTTTGTTCAGTGATAGCCTGCCTTGATATACATTTTTACTGGGCCGTATTTAAAGGGGTTTGACGCGAGAGGGATGGCAAATGTCCCTCCAAAGAGTTACAAATCACGTGTTTTTTCATGCACGTTTTTGGCTGATTTTCAAACTGGCGGAGGACAAAAGAGATGTTTTGCCCACTCCTAATGACGAAAAATAGCTGACTTATGACCGGCAATACTATCAATAATGATGAATATTAAAATCATCGTCAAAGAAATCGAAATCACACTAATGAAAGTTTTCCAAGAAAACAAATATTAGCTATCTAATATTAACGGTTCTATCACTTACTTATTAAGGGTAATCGAAATCTACGGTACAGACGCAGAATGAGAGCGAGGTTTCTACCACCTGTGATATTAAAAATTGGCAGCCATGATAGGTTGCTTTATAATCACGTGACTGGCGCCATTTTTGTCGTGACAGACGTCCGTGGTAAACAGGATTACAATTTGTGCACGTTTCGTCTGAATTCAAAGCAAGGTATATTCATTCTCAGCCATAGGACACTCCTTCATATAAGTCAATTAGTGTGAGCTACACTATATCTGGCAAGCAATGTACTGGTCTATGACAGATACATCGTCGTAAGTTGTTTGGAAGAGCACAAGTATCTTACATTTATCCTCTTTGACGTCAGGCTTGGCATCTGCACGAGGAAACTCTTCATACCGGAAACGGACCCGTGCGTACGCGGTGTCTATGTGACGAAGTTTCGTTTTTTGCTCCGACAGGGGACAATAGTCATTGATTGCAAGCGATATGGCCAGTCTGTCATCGGGATGTATTCATTTAATCTGAATGATAGCGCCGTTATAAGACTGTCCTCCAAAGCCGCTATCGAAATAATTGTCCCAGTGTCTGCTTACGACAGATTCTTCCTTGGCGAAGACTTTGCGTACTTTATTATTGGTAAAAAAGAAGAGAACGATTATTCAGGATTGTACTTATACTGGTTTAGAAGAAGCAAACATTTTACTCTCCCAGGTTCCAGCACCGAATTTAGTTCCATTATCAACTTTAAAGATCTCCAGTTGTTAACCTACAACTATTGGTTTTGGGAATCAGACCGCCTAATAATTCTAAATGCAGCCCTTGGAAAGAATAAAGAGCAAACGATGACAGCATTCTTTGGATTTAGAATAAGCTGCGTCCAGAGCTGCATCGATACAACTTTAGCCATTGAACATGTTGACATTGATTTGAGATACCAGATTTCCAGAAGCACGTTTAAGAACTTCATCCAAATGTTAGACGGCACGGTCTATCATATTGTAAGGGTTTCCAAGTCCGCGACGAAAAGGTATTGGAAACACGTGGAGATATTCACAACAAATGACTGATCATTAAGAGCCAATTTTTAGAAGAACAATTTAATTCAATTATGAGGAATGCAGGTCTCTTGAGTTGCAGATGATATTCTCGTTTTTATGATTGATAATGATGTCAAGAGAGATGGAAAATTGTTGTTCTGTTCATAATGTTGTTTGAGCTCTTAACGAACGGCCCCCTGTTTATTCATTGCCACAATACTAATGGCAGCACCAAATTCTGAAGGATTGTATATCGTTGCCATCATGGAGCAACCAACTAAAGATGGAGATGACTCATATCCGAGGTGAGAGTAGTTCAGTAATTGAAGTCAGAATGAGTACTAGTTCAGTAATTGAACTCAGAAAATAATAAAAACCTTAAACAATTTAGTTGAAATCTATGGTACATCTGTGATAAAAGTCGAGTGGTCACAATTATCCAGAAACAATCGCCGATAAACCACAGAGAAAACTTAACAAAATAAACAAACAGCATTGGCAGCGGACAGTTACATGGATCAAGAACTCTTAGTGGATCCCCAAAAAGTATCTGAAAAAGCACGTCTGACTAGTCAAAGGGAAGAACTCGAGGGTAACATGACAGTGAACCGTATAGTGGCATACAAAAACGTTGAAAGAGATACTCAATTACAGGTAGCATGACCAAATTGCGCCAGAAGGGCATTTGTCCCCTGAAATAATTCTGTTATACACTTATCCACCCTGACTCTACCGGCATCTGTATATGTATTTCAGCCTGACTGGTCTGATAGAAGTGCCATTTATGCAGATATGTTGGCAAGACATATCACCTGAAATATGAAGGGCATTTACATTACATTTACATCAGAAAGGTTACAGCCTATCTGATCATTCAGGTTTACGTATCTATGACAACTCACCAGCTCCGACAGTAGGTGGAGAGAGGATGGACAAAACGATCAAGAAAAAGAAACAAGATGGGGTCCCGGTTAATAAACTGGCGTCAAAGAAAAACGTGTGGAATGAAGACAAAAAAATAAGAGGCAAATCAAAAACAGGGCCAAATACCATGGACGATCAAATTGAAAATGATGAAATAGGAAACCTATTCGCAGAAAAATGAAAAAAGTTATATAATAGTGTTTCGTACAATCCGGAAGAGATGGAGGAACTGCAGTCTGATATGAACAAAGGGGTGGCGAACAAGTGTTGGAAAGACTTATGCAATAGCAATCATAGCACAGATGTTGAAGACATTAAGCAGCTTTCAAAAGTTTAAATGGAGGTAAACATGACAGCGTACCGAATCTTTTCACAGACCACTTTGTCCAGGGTGAGGATAGATTAACTGTTTATATCGGTCTTTTGTTGAACACAATGGTATGATACGGGTACTGCCCCAATGGTTTTCAACCATGGTGATTCCAATTCCTGAGAATAGCAGAAATCCCTGATCTCTTCAGAAAAGTATCGTGGTATATCACTTAGTAGTGCGATGGGGAAGATCTTGGACAATATCATTATTAGAAATCATAGCCAGGCATTGGCGTCTTGCGATGCCCAGTTCGGATTCAAAAAAATAAATCGACAGCGGCCTGCAGCTCCGTAGTCAATGAAGTGATAAGATACTATAACAATAGAGGATCATCGGTGTATGGATGCAAGTAAAGCTTTTGATTGTATGCACTTTGTGAAGCTATTTCGAAAGCTGCTTAGTAGAGGATTATGTCCATTAATAGCACGGTTTTTAGCATACATGTATACAAATCAACATATTAGCGTAAAGAGGGTAGATTATGTATCAAATCTGTTCACCGTCACAAATGGGGTTAAGCAAGGTGGTGTGTTGTCACCGATACTATTTAATGTGTATTTAAATCAACTTATAGCATAGAAGAGTTGACCTTGGTATTAATGAATTATACCAAAAAAAAAACTAATATGGTAATGGCAGAAATTCAATATACTCTCTTTAAGAGTTTTGCAACCTGTCTGTATGGTTTCCAGTTCTGGGGCACAACATCTCATTCAATTGAAAATGTATATAGAGCGTGGAGGAAGCGTGTTAGGAAAATTACGGGTCTACCGTATAGGACTCATAACAATCTAATTCCACTAATAATCAACGACTGCAATATGGAGATTCAATTAGAAAGAAGGACAATTAGGTATATTGAAAATATGTTTAAATCCCATAACACCTACTTGATAATGCGTAAGAACTTAACACTGAAAGGAAGTGCAACCAATCTTATCAAAAATTTAATCCAGATTTGCCGAAAACACGGATTTTATGAATATATCGTGGACATCATGAACTACTCGTTTCTTATTGTAAAAAGAGTTGATGTGCCGCATATCGAACCGCATATCAAATCCGAGAGTGACTAACACTGAGGCTGAAAGGGTGGATGTCGTCCTGGGTGCCGACACTCATTTAGTGACTATTTTGTGTTCTAAAACACACTTCCAATAATTATATTATTTTTGTATCGGTCGGTTCGGTCGCACTAACGCTGAAAGGGTGGATGTCGTCCTGGGTGCCGACAAATGGTAACCAGTTTCGAGATCGACTGGACAATAAGCGCCCTGGGTGCCATTACACTAGACAAACAGCACCCAGCTTCTTCTTCTACACTTTTTCTATACCTACAACCGAGGGCACGTGTCACGATAACCATCATTTTGCAAGATGTCGACCGTCCCTGTTTCCAACCGCGCTCTAAAAACATTTCCTTCATCAATTCCATCTTATTCAAACGGGGTATTCGTCTCTAAGGGGAGAGAGATAAAGAAGTCAAAGTTGTGCAGGGTGAGGAAGGGCCTGATTATAGGCTGAAAATCTGTTTTTATTTCGCGCACTGCTAGTGCCGCAAGTACCACGGCGCGAGATAAAACGTGATTGCAAGAAACGTCCTCGTCCCTAAGATCCGTAAGCCAGGCAAAAAGAAGCTGGGTGCTGTTGTAATGGCACCCAGGGTGCTTATTGTCCAGTCGATCTCGAACCTGGTAACATTTGTCGGCACCCAGGACGACATCCACCCTTTCAGCAAAACTGAGGGAGTCCGATGATCATTTACCTTCAAAGGAAGAAGTTGGACATATCATTGATTTTCTCTCCACGAATTAATTTAGAAAATTTCTGTAAACTGTAGTATTTATTCCTGCACATAAGGTTTGAAGTTCATGCACTTCGCACAATATTTTGTAGCTGTACTTTTATGTCCGAAAATAAACATACATACTGTAGTTTCATGAAAATAACACCACTTCGGAATATTCAAGGCCCGGCCTCTTCTCTCGAGTCTATTCACCTGAGGTAACCAATGAGTGACTTCGCTGGCCCTTGTGATGGCTCAGCCGAGCTGTCACGGTTACGCTAAACCACTTATTACCGCAGCCCTGTTGATTCGAAGTGTTGTGGGCCTACTGATCGATGAGTGGGCATGTGGAATGACGTAAATGGTAAGGCCAATCGCCGACCGTTTATACAGGTTGTCGCATAAAACTGAAGCACCTTTTAAATTGTACCAAACCCCCCAAAACAAAAAAAGTCCTTATTGAAACTCTGAAGGAAAATCTACGAATGCTCGCATTAGTAAAGCAAAGTGAGATTCAGGCAATGATAGTAGTCACGAAATTCCGAAGAAAAACGAGGAGCTCATCCTCTGTTTTTCTACAACCCTCTTTTTGATTTAGACTCCCTAGGCCTACGTGGGAGAAAACAGAATCGAAGTTTCTAGGATTTGTGGTTTTCTTGTGTAATTCTAGGACCTCTTAGGCCTATAAATGAAGCCCCACTGAGGGTACCCACATTGCAGACAACCTGTGCGACAATGGATGCTGTAGAGCTGCTGAGAAAACGACGCCGGCGCTACACCGTGACAGAAAAACGTGCCTACCTGAGAGACCAGAAGGAGGCACTGGTGGACGGTACGGTGCGCAGTATGAGAGAGTTTGCCGCCCACTATAACATCCCCTGTGAGACGTTTAGAAGGTGGAATCTCGAGGACCTCGAGCAGAAGCAAGAACAAGGGCATGGCCGGAAGAAGACGGTGATGGAGCCCCGTGATCCGTTATGGCCACAGGTTGAGGACCAGCTTTACCAATGGCTGCAGCAGATGAGAGAGCGTCGCCTCGCAGTCTCCGTTCTCGACATTCAAGATAAGGTGTTGGTAGTGTGGCAAAGCTGGTGGAATGAGTTGGCCCAAGATGTCAGAGAAGGGATTCAGCATTGTCGCCCTCAGCTATGGGATTTCAACGCATCCATAGGCTGGGTGGAGTGCTTGATGAAGAGACGCCACGTGTCCCTACGGAAGGTGACCAAGAATACAACGACCGTCCCCGCTGATGCTGCTGCAAGGATCCAGACCTTCCGAGATGCGGTTACTGGGAGCATCGATCGTCTTGATATACAGATGCAGTTCTTCTTTAACATGGACCAAACCTTTGTCCTGTTTGATATGAGAACCATGTACACGGCCAACACCACGGGGAGAAGGCCATAGACGTCCTATCATCCAGGTCCAATACCAAGCTGGGATACACCGTCACCCTCTGCATCGCAGCCTCTGGAGAAAAGTTGCCAGCGCACATCACCTTCCCCAGAAGAGGTTTCGTCCGTGTGTTTGCAGCCCTCCAAGACAACCCACAAGCAGATGTAAAGATTACCCAATCGGAAACTGGTTGGATGAGGGAGGAAACGGCGCACCACTGGTTAGATGAAGTCCTATCACCCTACGTCACCGACAACGAGACCGACCAGTTCCTGTTAATCGTCGATCATTATCGGGTCCACCGGACAGAGAACTTCCGGACGAGAGTCCGCGACATGAGAGGCAGCCTGGATTACGTACCTGCTGGTTGCACATCCCTCGTACAACCGTTAGACGTTGCAGTCATGAAGTCCTTCAAATGTCACGTACGGCGACAATGGAAATCGTGGAAGAAGGACCACACGGACGAACGAGGAGACTGCCCTAACATCGGCCTGAGAGACGTGACCAACATCATCAGAGATGCCTGGGATGGTGTTGATGAGGACGTTATCGTCAACTGATTTGAAGCATCGTTTCGACCAAGGCCAATCGAAGCTGGACCACATGCTATCTTGGAGGAAGAAGAGGAGACTGCCGTGGATGGACCAGAGCTCGTGAATGTAGTCGAGGAGGACATTGTGATGGACTTGAATTGACTGTGGGTGTTGTGAATGATTGTTGGTACTATTCTGAAAGCTGGACAATCTAATAATGTGTATCTTTAGCTTTGAAAAAAATTGAATCGGGATTTGCATCGTTCTTTTTTATTCCTTCACTGATCACTTCGGACAAGACTGTACATTCAGAGGGATGTTCGGTTTTGTCTCAAGATACTGTATGTGACGGACAACTTCTCGTTCTTACCAATTTCGCACTGCAAAGTATCTTTGAAAGCCCGAAGCTGGTAAGGGATGATAGGACCCGAAGACATGCTCCATTACCTGTCTTAGCAGTGCCTCACTTTGAAAGGGCAGGTCAGTCCCTAAAACCAGCAGAAGCCAATATGTCAGTTGGACCTTTTTCATGGACACCCTATACACTATCAGCCATTAGCACTGGGACACCCTTTACACTACCAATGACGATTAGTTGAAAATGTTATGGGACACTCAGTACAATGGCCGAAGGCCCTGATCCCATTATCCCATTCATAGGAGACCTACGAATCGGTTTCAACAACCCAAACAATAAGGATTGAACTCGAAACTGAAGTATATTGGATATGAGGCCTGGACAACCCCCTCTGGAATCCCAGCCAATGATCGGCCTTCTCAACAGCTCTGTTTGCCACCCTATGAGTCAGGGGCGGCGACACCGGCTGTTAATGAAGTGGTGTTATTTTCATGAAACTACAGTAATTAACCTTTTCATTGCCAAGCACCTGTGGTCAAAAATGCCTTTTGTGACCATGTGCCAACTGCAACCCCAGTCGTTTTGGGCAAATGATTGTTTTGTATCGCAGAAATCTATCGGTAGAAGTTCGGTTTGAATACATACATTTTGTCTCAATTCCTGGCAGAAAATTGAGTTTGAAGACACAAACAAATCGGATTCGACCATCATTTTTTGATTGCCACGGTATCGTATAAGCTCCCAACAGGTGAGCTAACAAGAAAGGCAGCAGTTAGTGCGGCTGAAAGGGTGGATGTCGTCCTGGGTGCCGACAAATGGTACCCAGGTTCGAGATCGACTGGACAATAAGTACCCTGGGTACCATTACACTAGACAAACAGCACCCAACTTCTTTTTGCCTGGCTTACGGATCTTAGGGACGAGGACGTTTCTTGCAATTTCTTTTTATCTCGCGCCGTGGTACTTGCGACATTAGCAGTGCGCGAAATAAGAAGAACAGATAAAGAAAAAAAACGCGTTTAGGCCTATAGGTCTTTGAAAGCACATTTCGGATGATTCATTCAGAAAATGTATGTAGGAGGGATATATTCAGAGAATGAAAAATTGTGCGATGACAAAATGAATGGATTTGCTGCGTATTTTTATTTTTATTTTTCTTATGGTTATCGTGACACGTGACCTCCGTGCGCGTGGGGCCAACCTCGATTGTAGGTATAGAACAAGTGTAGAAGAAGAAGCTGGGTGCTGTTTGTCTAGTGTAATGGCACCCAGGGTGCTTATTGTCCAGTCGATCTCGAACCTGGGTACCATTTGTCGGCACCCAGGACGACATCCACCCTTTCAGTGTTAGTGCGATCGAACCGGCCGATACAAAAATAATATAATTATTGGAAGTGTGTTTTAGAACACAAAATAGTCACTAAATGAGCTAGAGGTTGCTTGTAAGAGATTATTTTTAAATGACGAAATTAAAAACAAATGGCTGATATGCAGGACTGTTACTACATTACGTGCCAAGCATCAAGCACATGTAATTACATTGTAAAAAAATAAAAAAGGACTATTTCTGTAAATGTCTAAAACTTCACTGTCTGTTTTAAAAAAATGTTATTATGACTTATTATGAATTTTTTTAAAGATACATTCGTATTTTTTTCTTCCCTTTTGCTTGGCTGCATCTTCGCGAATTTTTGGACTGTCAATTCACGAAGTACAGAAAAAAGGAATTCCAATTAGTGGTAAGATACAGAATGAGCAACTACTGTCTTCTCCCACTTGAAAAGGCCGATTTTACTGGTGGCAGGCGAACATTAGAAAGAACAGCCACAACTGATAATTGACTCCCTTTTCGTGGGCAATGCCAATGCCTTCCACTTAAGTGGATAAAAGACATGAACATTGACATGGGGTAGTCCTGTACTGAATGAATGAATACAATACAACTAGCGTCGTCATTTTATGCCTATAGTCTTGGTTGACCAGAAATTTCTAATCTGGGGTCTATAGCTTCATGGGTATGCAGAATGTCCCAATAAAGAAGTATTGTTGTCAACGAATAAATTAAAGAAGATCACAGATATACTTATCAATTTACCAATCAATTTTATTATCCAAACGGGTTTTACACGTCATCATCAATAACATCATTATCCTCTTCTCCTTCCGAAAACTCAATCCCCTCAACAAACTGCTCAAGCTCATCATTTACCATCTCTACCTCTACATTGTCCCGAGATAGATGTGTCTGTCCCATTCTTTGCGGTGATTGCATCACGAAACTGCTGATTTCGATGCGCCGGATACCTGTCTTAAAGTAACAGGAACGTGGCCCCTGCTACAAATGGCACAATCAGGGCCTGCAACCACTCGATTAGCGACTGGTGTCGGGCCCAACCCTGTGGACTACCAGTTACCTGGAAAAGCAAACAACAAGTATGAACATTTACATTACTTTTCTGAACAGTCAGACACGCACAATGTTTTGGGTGCATCCATGACAAGCCTACATCAATTTTAGTCATAGAAGTTCTGATTTTCCTAAAATATAAAAAAATACTACCATTACTAGAATGTCTGACCGTCAATGACAACACTGATGATGTCAGGTACACGTCCTGTACTACAACCACGGACTTGTATTCTATGCCAATTATCACTCGCCTGAAGCTGCCGAATGACGTCACCATCTGGTGCCAAGCCTCTGAAGTTGACCTCGGCTCGTCCTTTTCGTCCATCGGTCATAACTACTAGAGTCACCGTGCATCCAAGTTTCGGGTTCCCTTGGGATGATCTCATGTCAACATTCTGATACCCAGTCGCTTCCATTGTTGATCTTGGCACCATATCAAATGTTCATGATCATGTTCATGATGACATCAAAATCAGCGTCTCCATTCTTGTCTTTTGGCCTTTGTTTCGTTCGGAAGCTCTGCCAACCATTGCCGAAATTCTCTTCCAGCTTGCCCTTTGATATCCTCACCGGGAACAGGGAAACCAAGTCTTCGGCGCTCAAGGACCAAGTGTTCAAATTGTTTTCCATTTCGGGCGAGTATGCTGAAATAAAAAAGCTAACACGTTTAACATCTTTGAAAATAGTGATTGGTGATGACAACTGGTATGAACGAAATGTTAGTCCTAAGAATAAAGGTCCCTGGAACAATAATACTGATTGTTAAAGGCATGGTCAGGGTCAATCGCTTTGATGTATCATGCGACTTATTCTTCCGTCCATGACACTGAAGCGGACTTATTCCCGTCAGTATATGCCAACAAAGAAGGAAATTCATTTGGCGAGGAATAGAATGCTTGAAGAAAAACTCCCTTGTGGATCAGTTCCTTGTTGCCGTTGTCTCCTCCGTCTTCTATGGTCTTGAGTGATTTATCTCTGAGGGCAAACAAGTCATCCTGTGTGCTTAACCAACGTCTACATGTCTGCGGTGCTATGCGGTGGTGTCTAGAACAGGATGTCGCAGTTTCAGCATGACGTAATCCTATAGCATGCTCCAATTGGTATGTCTCGATAAGGTCAATCTTCTGATTGAGACTGTAGTGTTTCTGGTGCCTACGTGCACCCGGTACAGCTTGGTTAGCATCATCTACATCATCATCATCAGTAGTGGTATCAGTGTCAGGGCTGTCAACATCATCTCCATACTCCATTCCATATGTTAAGATCGTCAGGGTGCCTGCTAGGCCTACCCACAAACTCCATCGGATGCGTGCATCTTACCAGAAGAACGTGGTCAAAGCAAGATGGCAGAAAACAATTGTGACATTTGACACGAAAGTTCCCTTTATTGGATTTTCCACTCAAGAAAACGATTCCATAATCGATTAGATAAAATAAATTCATTTTAAAAGACTCTGGATCGGTCAACCATTTACATGGACTTGAAATAGACTTACGTAACTTCAATAATCATCACCCTGATCGCAGGGATTACTGGCCCTGGCCGCAACCAGGCGTTATTGAATTGACAACATTTACAAGGTTGTCTTCCTTTATCCATTGATCACTATAATTGGCTGTCATATTGAATGTTTGCAGCCCACCCGTAAAATACTACAGACTGCCATGTTTCTGGACACAACAGCCCAACAATAGGGACCGATGGACATTGTTGTAAACTACAGTGACGGTATCAAGTTTTACTTCTACTATCATGTTTCTGGACTTAGTCATTTTCGAGCTATTTACCTGGCGCTCGGTTAAGTGGGAGAAGACAGTATATTCAAATATCGATAGGTATATGACAAAGCGCAGTATGTCTGTATCGATCAAGCAGAATTCACTTCACAATATATAATATGTTTCCAAAACATGATAAAGACTTTCAACAATTGAAACAATTGAACAATTTAAAGTATGATTTACTGCATGGTTTGAAAGATAACGTGAACAGACAGCTATGACACGTGATGAGGATAAGCCTGCAAGACTGCGTTGTTCCAGCAGAGGTTACCTCAAATCAGCCATGGCCTAGTTCTCAATTCTCTGGAATGATCATGTGATGGTTGAAGATTGATGATGAAAACAAGTTGTTGCAACAAATGCCAATCTTTCCCTTATGATTAGCACCTGGTGTAACCCTCTACTGACTATGGAGTAACCTAGTGCTACAGTCATCACCACAAGTGCAACACTATTTTCATAGAGCCCGAAAGTCTCAACGTCGTGTGCTACAGAAATGACATACTCTTCATACATCGACGCCTGTAGCATATTGATATGGACAGAGTAGCCTGTGTTGTTGTTCTTGTAGAAAACTCGAGCATTACTGTTGTTTATATTTGTTTTTTTTAAAAACCAAATATATACATCAGTTGTAGGGAGATAAAGGTAAATCATTTTCATTCAACGGCTAAGCATATAGCAAACTGGAAATTACCGAAACCTCGTAGAAGCAGAAAAGGAATTGAATGTAGGTATAAAGGAGGTGATCTTTCTCGCTATATGTCGTAGTGACAGCAGATGAGAAGATAGGTACTGCCAAGATTGTTATTTTGTTAACAATGCACGTTTCTGCCTCACCGTCTTAATGACAACCCCGAGGTCACGCAAATTTTGGACTGAAATAATGCCTTGTATCGCTAAGATGATGTACGTCTGTAAGATACCAACTCCATGTTTTACTTGGAAATTCGGCATGCGATATAGACGAATCTAACGGAAACATGGATAGAAATTGATAATGCTAAATAAAGCTGACAACCATATACAATGGCCAGAGTCCTCTATTAAAACATGTGTACATTACGTGTACATTGTTGTGCATAGGTTTTGGTAAAAAAGTACTCATTGGACCAATCAATCTGCACAAAATTTTATATGTGTCAAGAAGAACCCTTTGCCAATAGCATAATAAAGTTTTAAAAAATTCCAATACCGATTGTCTGAGAAAAAAATATTTCCCTACACCATATCCATCAAAACGTCACTGGCGCATTGATATGGCCCTGTCAAAGTACAAGTTCTAAACTGACCAGTGAGACCACATTTTCTTAAATATATTATCAAAAAGCATATTTCTGTGATGGCCTGACTCTGTAGATTAAGAATCAACCACAGATTGAGAATTAATTCCACTTTGGTCCATCCCAGCCATGTATTTACCACAACTTGACATTTTGATAAGCTCTATGTAACTGTGCCACACTTCCGGTCGTGGATGAATACAGGTCTCTGCCCTAGTAGAGAGCCAGTGTTGGCCCCAGGTCAAATGTTCTGCTGTTTTCAGATTCCCCTAGATGTCCACATTACTGTGCAAAAGGAATTTTTGAATTATATTGAATTGTAAAATTTTTATTCGAGTTCATCTTCTTGCTATGTCCGGCCTCAAATTCTATGTTGAAGTGATGTGGGCGTGGCAAATACCCAACATGTAATATTTCTGTTAAAAATTATTAAATCCTACTAAGCACTGTTAGTTTGAAATAAAGGATATATACATTATTAGAAATAAGAGTTTTTGAGTTCATATGGTCATTGCTGGATGTCCCAGGGCCAGGTTTCTAAGTTTGGGCAGTTACCATGACAACGGATTATAGAAATTGTAGAATCTCTACAACACTGAGTCTGAATTTTCAAAAAGTCACAATTCCAGATTACTTCAGATTCACACTTGCCTACCTATCAAGTTTAAACTTTATATGGCCAGTAAAGAGCATGTGTGGCCAATTCAAAGTGCACCCCTTTGACCCTGAGAAACCTCCTTTTCTCACATTCTCAACTTGAAAGATCGGAGGACACATGTGTAGGCCTACCAAATGTTTGTTTTTCATTAGGATATGACTTTTGTTATGGCTAAGGTATTTGTTTACCTAAGCAGCTCATCAGTACAGAGAAGCACAATGATGAACCATCCCAATATCCTCAAGCTTCAACTAAGTATGCCCTGGGGGTCACTTTACATGTGGACTCCACAGAGTAAACTTCAACTCAAGATGCCTATAACTAAGCAAAAAGCCAAGCCGTGGATTTCAAGTTGGTCACTCTTACCACTCGCTTTACAGCAGGACAATGCCTCCAGAGAAAACCGATGGTAGCTGGTCTCGTTTCACTTCAGTAATGAGGATTACAACAATTAATGTTGTGCGTGAGCGATCGGATGGCATCATCTTTGCACCGACGGTCGAGAACACAGTCAGCCCACTGAGGATACTTCGCCGGAGGGGACAGGATGCTACAAAGGACAATACGGATGTTATACTAACTGAGGATACTAACATTGTTGACTATACCCAGTCCATAATATACAGTTTACACTACTCGACTTCAGATCAAGTTCGCTGTTCTGGTTTATTTTGAGTTTTAAGGTCTGAATCCATGATTGCGGCTGAAAAGGGTTAATATGTACAATAATGCCATAAGTATTGGTTCAACTACAAGAAAAAGGGATGAAAAGGACGTGCAGAATAGAGAAAATAAGATAAAATGTGTGTGCAAGTGTCAGATTTTTCATACTTGGTCAACCATTTTGACTACTAGGCCAGAGTCCTCTATTAAAACATGTGTACATTACGTGTACATTGTTGTGCATGGGTTTTGGTAAAAAAAGTACTCATTGGACCAATCAATCTGCACAAAATTTTATATGTGTCAAGAAGAACCCTTTGCCAATAGCATAATAAAGTTTTAAAAAATTCCAATACCGATTGCCTGAGAAAAAAAGATTTCCGTACCACATATCCATCAAAACGTCACTGGCGCATTGATATGGCCCTGTCAAAGTACAAGTTCTAAACTGACCAGTGAGACCACATTTTCTTAAATATATTATCAAAAAGCATATTTCTGTGATGGCCTGACTCTGTAGATTAAGAATCAACCACAGATTGAGAATTAATTCCACTTTGGTCCATCCCAGCCATGTATTTACCACAACTTGACATTTTGATAAGCTCTATGTAACTGTGCCACACTTCCGGTCGTGGATGAATACAGGTCTCTGCCCTACATGTGCTAATCATTTTCATGTAAGGATGACATCAAAGTAGGCAAAGAATGCCCAACTTCAGTTGTCTGTTGTTCAGACAGTTTACATTGAGTAAATCGCACGGCTCTAAGATAAGAGCTTCCTACTTACTTCTTCTGCTTTTTTCGCACTTGAAAACTCCATGTCAGTCCGACCTCCCGGTTCTGAGATATGACCGTTTTGAGACATGACGTCCAATTTTAACTTATAGGGCACAACTTCAGCGTTTCGGTTGCCACTAAAAGCGTCTTCTTTGGGATTTCGCAAGGAATGAATGAAATTCTTGAATGCTAACGTCGTGCTACATACAGCGCATGTAATTCTTGCCATCAACTTATTACCTATCATCGTATTTTGAGTAGTACAATTGCATGTCTGCTGTTCTATTCGATAAGGATTATGATCAGAGGGCTAGGAATAATATTGGTTGGGAGAGGGGGGGGGGGGCTTGCTTGGAAAAAGTGCATTAATGGACTCGCGTATAAATAGCCATGATCAAATTTTTATACACTGTGGCTATTTGCACGCGAGACCTGTATGACGCGAGTCCCAAAATGACATTTTGAGTTATCATGGTTTCCGGTCACTTCGTCACTTGGTCGTCACATTCGAATGGCGTAGTGACTGCATCGATTGATGGGTTGAAACTAAAGGTTTAAAATAGAGAACCAATATAAATACAGTCTGCAGGCATCACTCTCCTTTGATGTATCATTGGCATAGTTGATAGGCAAATTCTGTATTCACCTTGGAAAATACAATTTGCCTTTCAATCCAAGCTTAAAGAGTCATTTTAGAAGAATGTTGATCAAATTATCTGCAACGGCTATTTTGCGAAGCGTTTTAGTCATCTCGATTAGCAAAACATCATGACAAAGTACCCTCATGAGATGAAGACTGTTTATCAATTCTTATCTTAACCAGAACTCATTCAAGACATTCATCTAATGTTACATTTTATTCATTGGACACTGTAATAATAATAATAATTATGAGACTTATATAGTGCTAAATCCAACTGGTTTCATTCGCTCAAAGCGCTTCACATTATTAAAATGGGGTAAGAATCAGAAATAAAGAGATGAGCATGGGTGTTACTCGGAGACAGGCAGGTTTTGAACATGTGGTCGATAACTTGGCTTTCAAACGTGCCGATTTAAAAATGATGAGCCAAACCTTAAGCAAAATCGGGTGTGTTGTCGTGTGTCTCATAACAAAAGGCTGTCTCACTGTTAATTACTGGCATGACGGAGACATTTATTACCAATTGAGTAAGCGGAGGGGGGGGGGGTGTATGGAAAAGGGTGAACTTGATGACCATCAGGGATCAAGAATGCTTCAAAAAAAGGTAATAGGCCATCAAAACAACTTCATCTGATATCTTTTGAACTTGTTAAGTTGTCAACAAAGGTGTTTGGAGCTTGATTCCAATTGTTTACCTGAGTGTCATTTTGTCCCCTCACCTCTCCAGCCCCATAAGGTAGCTACATGAACGCACTGCCATGATGAACACCTGACTCGTTGGCTCAAGTGTTGACTCCCTGGCTGTGTCCTGGGACATTTATTAGATGTTCCCCGAGTCTGGTCAATAAGACTCTTTGATCCTATTCAGAATACGTAAAATTTGAACTGAAAGTATCAGCTTATCGTGTCTTGGGGAAGAACCATACTCAATGCTGAGCTTGAATGTGATAGGGATGTCGTACGATCGGACAAAGTTACAATCTGAGGATTAATCTGATTTGGTCCTTCGTCTTCGTCTTCATCGCATGACAGTGCCCTTGGTAATTTGACAGGCTCCCAAAGCCCAGGACGGTTCGGGAGAGAGGAATAGGTGGACCCCATATGAAGTGAGGACGTCTGTTTTTAATGCTATACCGGAAAACCGACCAGATGGTGTCATTCAGAAAAAAAACAACTATAAAAATGTCCAATACAGTGTTGGATCGACATGTGCACGGATCTCAAAATTGGCGTATTGGCGGAAGATATAAGGCAAGGAAGAGAACATTTCAGCAATGAATCGGGAGATAGCTAAATATATAAAGCTGAATAAGTTGCGAAGAAAGGGGTGAGGTACAAGGGCATTTTTTTAAAGACTCGAGCGATATTTGGTAATACACTCAATTTAAATGCATAGAATCAAGAAATAAAAAACAACCCTCGTGTTTTTTATTGGTGGATTAACTTTTCCTTGACTCAGATACAATTCAGTGTAAAGTTAACAACAAGAAGAACAAAACGATATCTTATGTAGCTCTGAGCTCCCAAAGATAAAGGAGATATACAGAGCACTTTGTCGAAGAGACCAAACGGATTATTCAATTTCCCGTGATTATGGTTCCTGGTTCTTTCAGAACAGGAACCATATTGTGTTTGGTCATGGTGTCTGTCTGTGTGTGTGTGTGTCTGTGTGTCTGTGTGTTTGTGTGTCTGTGTGTCTGTGTGTCTGTGTGTCTGTGTGTCTGTGTGTGTGTGTGTGTCTGTCCAGTCTTATGACTGTCACAGCTCAGTTAAAATGAGGGTTAGAGGTCTAGAAACAGTTCCTACCCCTAGGTTTGTGGACACTAGCAATCTAATGAGCCCATCATTGTCAACTTACGACACGGGGATCATGGTGAAATTGACATTTTGAGATGTGAGATTTTGTCTGTCACACTTTTCAGATGCGAATATCTCTGTCCCTATTCAAGTTAGAAGTTTGGAAACAAGGTCTACCCTAGGTTATTGATGTGCCTGATTTCAATGAGTGCATCAAATTCAATTTCAGTTATCAGGGTCATGGTGATATTGATATATCGAATTTGATATTTTGAGATATCTTGACATCTGAGTAAGTTAGCAATGTGCAACCAAGTCTAGGTAATGTGTAGTTACCAAAGAGTTAAATGACATGAAAATGTACAGTGTCAGGCATTTGGATCATTAAGATATCATGAGATTTTCATATATCAATTTTGATAATTTGAACTATCTCGGTCTGTGGGAGGAGTAGAGTCATGGAACCTTCACCTATGCCCAGGTTATTGAGGTTGCCCATTCAGGTTATGCAATGACCTTGAAGGTCAGAGGTCAAGGTCAAGGTCAAATCACCTGCCAATGAAACCACTGATATTTCAACTGTTTAGTCTATGACACGGGAACAACATGCCAATCTATATCTTCTGCGATGCTTTGAAGGTCAAACGTCAAGGGCAAGGTCGAAAGTTATGAAGCAGGCATCCTCTCCTATCTCGGTCTGTCGAAGGGGTTGAGTTGTGGAGCCTTAACCTATGCCTATGATAGGTGGCAGTTTAGATTATGCAGTGACTTTGAAGGTTTGAGGTCAAGATCTGATCACCTTGAAACATAAAACTGTTGCTATTTTTGAGTGTATTTCTTGTGATATTTGAACATGTTTTGGAGGTGCTTTACAAGAAATGTGTATGATGACGTCACAGAATGACGAGAGCGTAGCATATTTTCGATACTCCATGCTACCAGATCAAAATAAAACGAAATCCTTAGTCTCTGGCTTACAGAGATGCTGAACATGAGATTAACCTTTGTCTTCAAGGAGAAATTAGTAGAAGGGAGAGTCGCTGATCATTTAGCAATATAATTGGAACGTATGGAGCAATGAATGGGTACTTAGGAAGGGTTTTGGCGCACAACTGTACCTGCAGTTTCTGACGCTTTTTTCTCAATAATCCAGCGACAGATATAAAAATCTTAGTGCTTAAATTGTCCCCCCGAAACCTATCTTTCATTCAAAATCAATATTTTAATGCGGCAATTATACACCACGTGCGCATAAGGGATTTTCCGACCACTACGTCACACTGCGTCTGAAATTCCTGTCTTCTGTACAAATGTATACAGTGCAAGCCTCGAAGGCGTGGCTAAATATCGTAGCTCATTATCTTAGCTTCACTGTGGAAGTAATAAATATTCATAATGGGCTCCCCCTACATGATATGAGAATTTGACTCAGCAACTGAGGGAAATGTATTCACTGACTAGATGGCGCTTGCACCGTCGTCAAAATTGGAAACGGTGCAAATTAAGGATACGTTATGAATTTTAGGTGCTTTCCCGTACTGATAGAGCGAGCCGGGCTCTCTCTGCAGTCCTTCCATTTTTACCTTTCTCGGAGAGCCATTATTTAAATATTCATGTCACATTCTTAAATTATGAGGGAATAGGATAAACAGAAAGATTTTTTAGTTCACTCTTAACAGATCTGCGCAATAATTGAAGGTAAATTTGCTCATATGTGACCCAGGTAGTCGATCAAAACCATAAGATCCTCGCCCATTCAACTGGTAATCACTGAAGGAGCGACGCGAGTGCCTCTAGTGTCAACACCAGTTGTGCGTCAGCGCCTCTGTCGGATTAGTTCGCCGATTCCTCATTGCGACACTATCAAGAGCATTCTGGAGCGGCTAATGCTGATGTCCGGTCGACCTTCCGATGGCACGCTACACCACGGAATCGGCATCAAGTGAGGAAATTACGGTACGTCATGTCGGAAAATGAATGTCTGCGTGCACATCGTGGAACACGCCGCATCACCACACATTCAAGCGTAAACGCTGTCGGGTCGACTGCGACTTGCATCGTCAAGTTCTGGCTGTCATGTGACTTGCACATTGTTCGGCAGCTATTTGGCCAGTGGCATGGATCGGCCTATGCTCCTGGTTCACTGGTTGACTACAATGGAACACCTTCAGCACAATTGCAAGATTTCGTAAGCCCCGTCGGAAACATGATCCGTCGGGGCGCAAAACATGATGAACTCTTGCGATTCGTGATCTTTTCCATCGGTAACTGATCTGTGCCATAGTGAGGCGCAAGTCTTGTCATGTCTAACCGAATCGCCGACTGATTTCTTCCACGACTTCGTGGGTCAGACGCAGAGTGATCCAAAAATGTCCGTCGGCGCCTGATCTGTGCCCGTCGCAAGGTCGACCTGACATCAGCATAACATGGAGCCAGAATCGCAAGTCGTCAATAATATCGGAAGAAAACTTAATCTCTCTTTTCATGCATTTCCACGAGTGTTTTTTTCATGGTTCATGACCATAACAAGTCTTATCTGCAACCTGTAATCCTTCGTTAAAACCATTAGAAGCCCGCCAGATTCTCCTTTTTGTCCTGTCATGTGTCGCCATCTAGTAGCATACGTCCACGGCCTCTAGCGGAGTGATATAGACTATTCTATTAGACTTTATCAGGGTAAAAGGTGGCATCACCTGACTGTAGTAAAGCAGCTGCGGACAATGCGATCAGTATGCCACGTCATTAGAGGAATAACGTTGAAAACAATTTGGAGACGTCTTTTCTGCCGTCATGTGGTGCCACCTGTTACCCTGATATGGTCTATTCGAATCAAAAACTGATGTCGATAAAACGGTTCCGCATCGTGCCACACCGTTTTCAGTGTGAACACTTAATACGAATTAAGGTTTAAATTCAATTCGAATTAAAACTAGTGTCAACAGAACTTTATTTCAACATTCAGCACATCGGGAACCATCAGACATTTACAATGTCATCTTGTTTGGCTTTGTCTTAGAATGGTTTTAGAACTTCGTATAAAATACAATTTCCTCATCAGCCTCCAAATAAGTTACACTATTTGATGCATGTAATATCTTTTTGTGAAAAGAAATCAAACAACAATCAGCCAATAGTTGCGATAGGCATTGAATAAAAGCCTAATTATCTTGCAAAAGTCGCCTATTGTCAAAATCTGGTACCGAGTGCTACATAAGGTGCTGTAGTATTGCAGTCCAAAGTTTTAGTCTTTATTCATTCCTGGTAGAATGGAGAAGAAGCAAATGTCAAACACTTGACTCATTGTGTTACTGAGCAGGTAAAGTGTTTAGGGATCGGAACCTGATAGTCTCCGGATGGTGATACGTCACCACTATAGGTTAAGTGTGATATAACACCGATTACTGAAAGGCCGTTATGTACAGCGAGCATACATAGCCGCGTCGAACTCTGGAAAACATTGATTTTGACGTTAAGATGAATGGTTCGCTGATGTCTCTGACATTCTGTTCAGCACAGGAGCATGTATACACGGGGTCCCCCGGCAGTACTCATACCACCAAAACCTGTAATAACATACCATCTCAATCTCGAGTATCTTATAGCAGTATTTTGTGAAAAATCAGGAAATACAAACTATTTGATTTATGAGTATAAGCCTATTACTCATGTGTTTCGAGTGAAATATAACGGCTCATTTTCTCACGCCAGCCGAGAGAAACATTTGCCTACTTTGAAAAGTTCCTCTTGATTTTTGATGGTCCTAAAGTCTACATGTATGATTTTGCAAAGGGTATTGTAAACGGAAGTCTAATTCTGCCTAAAGAGGGGAGGCAGTGTCTCGAAAAAGATGTAAACTACCCTATATCTAACCTGGTTTTAAATTTACGATTTGCTGAAAAGGCCTTCATGATGCGCATTTATTTTTCCCGAATTTTTTTTTTGTTTGATTACTATATAGAATCAGGCTCAGAGCCAGTTCTACGGTTAACTAATAAAATGCATCTTCACTTCCCTCATGCTGACCGAGTAAATCCAACCTGGTTCGACCACAACTTATTCGCAGTTGGTTTTATATATCAGCGTGAAAACTATTTGACTCTGGCTGTATATCATTACAAGGAAGGACAATCATCCGGGTATAGCTTACTTAGGACACACTTAATAAAAGCCTACTCAGGAGGGGCAAAATCGTTTGGTATCATATCAAATCCAAACTATGGAGTCAAATTTGTCCTCTTGGAGAAATATCAGAGTGAGCTGATGTTACGCTTTGGGTTTGTCATCGAGTGTAAAAAAAGCAAGCCTCTGCAAAAGGCCTACATAAGAAAAATTTGCACACACATATGTCTTGAAAAATATGCTGGTAGACTTGTTCACATCAATGAGAAGGGCCAAATATTGCACATGATTCGTTCAAAACCTTTTAACTCAAACACAATGTGCGTGACAGCACAATAGAATTTGAAATAAGTGAAGGAAAGACAGGTGTCTTACAAAATATATATTAAATCCACATATGGATGACAGTGCAAAATGCACTGGGTGTGCACAGAGAGATTGAATGCACTATGCACATGTATGTATTTGGGAAGGGGTTGGCAATGTTGCTATAAATATACCTTTTTGGAAAGTGAAACCTTTTATATTACAATGAAAATGGAGCAGGGGATTTAGGATTTAAATGTAGCTATTTGTTATTCTGTACACAAAATGGTTTCACTTATAATTTAGATTATTATTGTAGAATTTGGTGAAATAGAAAAATTATGTCTTGGAAAGATGGTGCCCAGATTGCATCTGCTCATGCCCAGTGACATGTGCAGAAGCAACTTCCTGGAGGTGTTGTGGCCAAAGCACTAGATGGCAGGACCAAACTTGTGGAGAATTTTGAGGAGGGAAATATGAATTTTGAGTCAGCAACATCGCCACCCCCCTGACAGAGTCAAAACATATGTACAACAACATTCCATAACTAGTGGAACGTTTCGAAACGGACGTGTGACGAAATTCAAACGTGACGTCTTGGCGGGTGCCACGCAGCGAATCAATATGCGCACCAAAGCAAATCAAGCATTTGCAGCTTGGCAGTTTAGCTTGAACTGAACTAGCACTGACAATATCTAAGACTGACTTCCAAATCCTACTCAAATCAGCAGTGGATGACAAGACTGGTATGTGATACCGAAAGCAAATATTGTACACAATATGTGTAGCTAGAGCAATTTTGGAGTCATACAATGCTGATGTAAAGAAGACGGAATCAACCAAAGACATTTAGAATGTCTGTCCTTGGAAAAGGCGATAGACACATGATGAATATCCCAACTTGAATAAGTGATAAGGAATATTCCAATGCCAAGATAATAGAATGTCCATCCTTGAAAAGGCGAATTTAGACAATTCAAATTTCAGACCTCCGACATTATCAGCCAATGACGTAAGAAGGAGCGATAGAGTCCAAACCGATCACTTGAAACTGACCAGCACTGACAATCCGAAGTCTGAACATCACAGAATCCAAAGAGGACAATAGATGTATTTCAAACTAATTTTAGGTGGAATAAGTTGCTAGCAACAAGTAGTAATAATTACTTTTTTACCGGTAAATTAAACGAAAAGTGTCCATCTTAGGAAAGATTGTTAGTTCAGACATCAGAAATCAGTGCATAGTAATTTCAGACCATGAAAAGGCTTCAAACTTGGCATTGTTCAGTCAGTACTTTGCAGTGCATTGTCTTTGGAGTGCATTGTCTTTCACACAAATTTCTGGTCCGGAATCGACACCAGCGAATCATAAACACAAGCAGAAAAACAGAAATGGCAACAGCTGAGACAAACAGTGCAATATTAGTATAGGTAGACACATTTTGTACCCATTAACAGGCACAACTTGAAAAGAAAAGAATGGCGGAATGAGCAAGCCTATGAGATTTGACAATCGGCACCTGAATACGAATGAGTAAGGAACACACTGTCCCTTGAGTTGATTTTTGGTGGCAGCGCTATAGCATACCCCACAGAACAGGCCAACAATTGTCAAATCTAACACATGAATGCCAAAGCCATTGAATTTAGCAAGTAGAGATTAACCCTGTCTGTCTCAGTACCATAACTGCAAACTGCAAGACAAACCACAGCTCTCGGCGCAACACATCCTCGAAACGTCTCGAATCCAAAGATAAGAATATGGTCCAGAATAAGAATTGAAACTGTTGTGTAGAGGTTACTAGCACTTCATACACAACTGTTTCAATTCGTTCACAGAATCAGCCATCTAGAGCAGTGTGTCACTGAGAAAGAGGAATTTTACTTGGGATATCCAAGCAAATAACATATATATATCCATTAACAAATGGATACAGAAATTTAAGTAAATACCCAAATTATATATTTTGAATTAAACAGATTTCTCAGTGACATCCAACTCTAGACAACTAATTTTATCCCACATATCCTGACAAAGTACTCAGTCTGAAACGTTTTGCTCAAGTAGCGCAATCCTCGCAACTGGGCGCACGTAGGTTGCTTTTGGTGTCTTGACCATCACCGAACGGACTTTTCCATCGTTGCCAGGGTAGGTCTCGACGACTCTCGCCATCTCCCATGATCCTCGGAGTAGGTTGTTCTCACGGACAATCACCAAGTCGCCTTCAGCCAGGTTTCGTTCCACCTTTAACCATTTCCTTCGTTCTGTCAGCGTTGGTAGATACTCGCGAAGCCATCTCTTGCAAACGTGATCAGCAATGACCTGCACACGACGCCACCGTCTCCGACTGTTGATTTCTGATGGTGAGACGACATCTGGAGGTGAAACGACAACGGCCCGGCCGATCAGGAAATGGTTGGGTGTCAACGCCGTATAGTCTGCTTGATCATCGCTATTATGTGTAAGCGGTCGGCTATTGATGACCGACTCAACCTCCACGAGTACTGTACGTAGGACGGAGTCTGTGGCGTTCTGCTTCGGAAGGACGGAGTTCATGGCTCTCTTCACGGACTTGACCAAGCTTTCCCATGCTCCACCCATGTGCGGGCTGGCTGGTGGATTGAAGTGCCATTCCGAAGCCATCTCTTGCAAACGTGATCAGCAATGACCTGCACACGACGCCACCGTCTCCGACTGTTGATTTCTGATGGTGAGACGACATCTGGAGGTGAAACAACAACGGCCCGGCCGATCAGGAAATGGTTGGGTGTCAACGCCGTATAGTCTGCTTGATCATCGCTATTATGTGTAAGTGCCATTCCACACACAGGGGAGACAGGAACTCTCGGATTTTCGGCTGACTCAGGCTATGTAGACATTCTTTGAGTTCGTTGCTAGCCCCTCGGAAATTAGTGCCATTATCGCTGTGGATGCTTCTCGGTTGACCTCGGCGACCAATAAATCTTCTTAGACAGAGCAAGAAATCGTCTGTCTCCAGGGTATCGGCTAGTTCTAGATGTACAGCTCTGGTGCTTAAGCAGGTAAATAAGCACCCCCATCGCTTGACTGTGGATCTTCGTACTTTGGCATACAAAGGTCCGAAATAGTCCAGACCAGTGTGATGGAAGACTCCAGAAGATGCTGACATACGGAACTCCGGAAGAACTGCCATTCTTGGGACGACCAGCTTGGCACGACGTATTCGACATAGCAGACAGTTGTGGATAGTGATTTTTGCATTGGATCTTCCTCGGACCGGCCAGTACCTCTCTCTCATAGCTGCAACAAGGTGTTCCCGACCGCAGTGGACGTTTCTTCGATGCACGTCGTCGAAGAGTAGTGACGTGACCACATGATCAGAGGGCAGGATCAACTGGTGTTTTGTCTCGTCGGGTATGTCAGCTTTTTCCAAACGACCGCCAACTCGAAGACAGTTTGTAGCTTCATCAAGGAATGGAAGTAACGGCGAAATCTTGCTTTTCCTTTTAAGCCTTCCATACTCTCGCAATTCGTCCATCTCTTCACGAAAACATTCTTGCTGAGCTGCGTGTATCCAATCAAGTTCTGCATCCCAATATTCCGCGGCAGTGATACTCTCAGAGCGGCATGACTCCACCCCAAGTCGAAGAATCGGGCTTGCAAAGTTTTTTACCGCACGCTTCAACCAGGCAGTACGTCTAACCAGTCTCACCCATCTACTATCTGTTGTATTGATCATGCCTGTTACATCAACGACCATTGGCGTCTCTCCTTTCTGCCCGATGTTGAAGATGGTAGACTTTACTGTTGTAGATTCTGTTTTCCTGATCTCATCGTCGTCCTGTGATTCGTCTGCTTCTCCTTTGAGTTGTGGCAAATTTTTCTCTTCAAGTTGCAGGAAGAACGGTCCATCTGACCATTGTGCATCTCGACAAAGAGCATCAGCCTTGACACCTCTGGAACAGCAATCAGCTGGATTGAGCTTGCTGGGTATGTACCACCATTGAGTTGATTTCGTTGTCTCCAGTATCTCGCAGACTCTGTTGGCGACGAACGACTTGAATCGCTTTGTTTCGTTACTGATATAGCGGATGACAGTTGTGGAGTCGGTCCAATACCATACTGCGGAGAGATTCAAGTGTAATTCTCTGGAGAGTGTGTTCCCAAGTCGACTGGCCATGACAGCACCTTGTAGTTCTAATCTCGGTATTGAGAATGATGGCTTGATAGGTGCCAAACTGGTTTTTGCCGCAAGTAGAGAGCACTCAATCTGGCTGTCGTCGGGCTCATAGCGTACAAATGCTACAGCTGCAAATCCTAATTCTGACGCGTCGGAGAAGATATGAAGTTGGATATCTGATGCCTCAGGTGTTAGGTACGGATGCCATCTCTGTAGTCTAAACTTAGACAGACCAGTGAGTTCATCTAGCCATGTCCTCCATTTCTCTTCAAGTTGTAGATCCAGCGGGGTATCCCAGTCCAGTCCTGCTCTCCATAATTCTTGGACAAATAGCTTGGCCCGGAAGACAAATGGTGCAAGGAAACCGCAGGGATCAAATATTTGGCTGAAGACGCTGATGACTCCTCTCTTTGTCATTACGACGTTCCTTGGCTGAATATCAAAGAAGAAGTAATCCTCGTCGATCTTCCACTTGAGTCCAAGCGGTCGGTGGGTATTCACCTCTGTGAAACTGAGCTCCTTGATGGTACGTTCAGATTCCTCAATGCTTTCGAGAAACTCTAGGCTATTGGACAACCATTTGCAGATTCTGAAGCCTTCCTCAGCACATATGTTGGTGACCTCCTGTGCTAGACCAATCGCAACTTGGACTCCATGTATCGATTTTGCCAGGTCATCAACATAGAAGGATTTGAGAACGGTTTCTGCAGCTTCTTGACTATATTTGTGGATATTGTCCATGGCACATCGCTTCAGTGCATAATTGGCGCATGTCGGACTGTCCTTCGCCCCAAAAATGTGAACTCCCATGGAAAATGTGTCTCCTTTCCATAGAAATCGAAGAGCGTCTGCATCATGACTCGGTACTCGTACTTGGTGGAACATTGCCTCTATATCTGCTGATATGGCTATTTTGTAGACTCTGAATCGTTGCAATACGCCAAATAAACTATTAAGTAGGTCTGGACCAGTCATCAGAGTGTCATTGAGCGATATTCCCTGGCAGGTGGCAGCAGCGTCGAAAACCACACGGATTTTCCCAGGCTTATTGACGTTTGTCACCCCGTGGTGGGGGATGTACCATGTCTTTGGTGAGCGATGTACGGCCTCCTCCTCTGACAGCTTCCTCGCAAAACATTTACTGACATAGCCCTCGAGTGTTTCTGTGTAGAGACACTTGACATCTTCATCTCGATTCAGTTTTTTCTCCAAAAGATAGTGTCTTTTACTCGCGATAGACTTATTGTCAGGCAGCGGAGATTCCGAGTCGCGCCAGAGCATGCCAATCTCGTAGTGACCATTTACCAATCGAGTTGTTTCCTCCAGTATCTGTATCGCCTTTCTGTCTTCAATTGAGAGTGAAGACTCCTCAACATGTCGGACTCCAAATGATTCTGACCGCCAGAAACGTTCAATCTCTTCCTTTAGTTCAGCGTCCTTGGCGTTGATGATATTGACATTGGCAGATGATGACGTGGCTTGATCGGAGGTTCCAAGCAGAGTCCAATCAAGTGGGGTCTTGACCGCGATAGGCTGTGTATCCTCTCCTATCCGAGTGTCAAACTGAAGATGTGCTCTAGCAACGTTGATACCGATGAGTAGCTTTAATTCGCTTGAGTCGATGTCTGACAAACCAAGACCGTTGAGGTGTTCCCAATCTGCAGATACTCGTTGTGATGGACACTGGAAGTGACTGTCTCCAACAACCCATGCTTCTTCTACTCGGATGCTATTCCCATCAGGATCGTTGACTGGTTTCAGCTGCATCGTGACGGTTTGACTCATCTCTGTCGTTTCCGCATTGAGTGTCTTTACAGTAAGCTGCTTGGACTTCCCATTCAAACCAAGGTCCTTGGCCAATGACTTGTCGATGATGGTGATCTCACTGGCTGAATCCAAGAACGCTACGGTTGGTATCCATCGACCGTTGTTTCCCAATGCATAGACCCTCGCCAGCTGGAAGAATGTACAAGGTCTACTCCCGCATCCAGCATTCATTGATCCATTCCGTGCTGTAACCTTTTCATGAAGTAGAGTATGGTGGACCTGACCACATCCCGGCTCCCGGCAAGTGAAGTTTGACGGACATTTTTCGGCTCCATGGTTCGGTCGCAAACAGTTCTGACACAGCTTGGCTTCTGCGGTGAATTTGTTTCTCTCTTCTGAATTCTTGTTGAGGAAACGAAAGCATCGATATAACGCATGAGACTCTTTGCAAAGCGAACATGCTGGTAACTGCTTCGACGTAGTTTCTTTCTGGTCTTTCTTAAAGGACGGCGCTTCTTTCTTGAAAAATGGCGTTTCCTTCTTCGGCTTAGCTTTGGTCCCAGTCGACGTGATCTTAGTGTTGAAAGAGACTGCGTCCACATCCTTGGTTGACTTTCCCTTCGGTGCGCTCTTCACAGCATACGGGTTATACTCAGCCTCCACGCATTCGGCTAACCAATCCCTCAAGTCCCGTAGTGATGGTTCTCTAGACTGCGATATACGTGAGACATGCTTGTTCCAGCCTCGGGTACGATCAACAGGAAGCCGCCTAGCAACGCGTATCAGCAGATCTGTTCCCTGCATGTCGGTCACGTAGCCAAGTTGTGTTAGTGTGATGACGCAATCACGTATATTTACGTAGAAACTTCGCAAAGCTGTAGAGTTTTACGACTGTAAAGTTGGACCCATTGTGATCTGGTTCAAGTAGGCGCGCGCAACATAATTTCGATGACCAAATGTTCTCTTCAATTCCTTCAGCGCATCGGCATAACAGCGCCCACTATAGCAGATTCCCTTTATCATCGCTTTTGCATCTCCAGCTACGTGTGATTGCAGAAGGTCCATACGGCGAGCGTCGTTGAGTCCTGGTTTTACATGGACCTGCGTGTAAAATTGTTCGACAAATTTTGGCCATATGAGTGGGGATCCATCAAAGACTGGGATTTGTGTTGATGGTAAACCCCTATCGCTCTCGAGCTTGACCAGCGTCTCCAACATCTGCTCCTCGGGTCTCAATTTGGAGGAAGTGCCCTGGTGCAACATCGTTTCCTGCCCCGGAATCAACTCATCTATCCAGGCGTCGATAGTGGCTGGCGGTTTCCATAGCTTGGGCCTAAAATCCACTGGCAGAGCGTCTGGATTCAAACGGAACGGGCTACGAGTTGTGACTACTGGAATAGCAGCGGCTTGATGTTGTAAGGCTGGCGCTGCAGCAACTGACGTCTTGGCAACCTTCCTGTCATCATCTGTTGTCAGGACCTCGATCTTTGGTTGGAGTTGTTGGGCGTCTGGCTTTTTCACACGAGTATGGGGACCCTTGGAGTGAGACGACAACCAGGCTTGGACATGCTCATGCTTGGATTTCGACTGGTGGACCTCCGCACGGAGCTTCGACAGGCCATCGTTACCAAAATGGAGTTTCTTCTTGCAATCATCCTGTATATCGTCAACATCCCCATCAGCTTGCTCCTCTGAAAACGAGCTCTCGGTGATTGTCTTTGATTGCGGCAACGCGATCTGGGCTACTAATTTCTGCAATATTTGATCAGCCTGCTCCGACCTGCCGCGCATCCATGAATCAGCTAGGTCAATGTCGTCTGGTTCGGTCAACGCCGACTTAAAATAGTCATTTGTTTCTATCAGGTTCAGTAACAAGGCTGAGACGGATTCGTGAGAATCTCTGAGAGTGGCTCGGGATCTGTTGCCAACGATTGCCTTCTGCGCCTTGTTGCACGCCTTGGTTAGCAGACTCGCATTGGACGTCCTGACCTTTTTAATTCCCAGCACCGCAGCATGCTCAGGCATGACGGATGGCGGAGCGGCGCCGAGAATGAGAATGCAATCTGGGACCGGGGTTTGTAAATAATTTAGAAATTGGAAATACTAGGATAAACACGTGACATTTTGTGTACTTAATTGTGCATGACAGCACAATAGAATTTGAAATAAGTGAAGGAAAGACAGGTGTCTTACAAAATATATATTAAATCCACATATGGATGACAGTGCAAAATGCACTGGGTGTGCACAGAGAGATTGAATGCACTATGCACATGTATGTATTTGGGAAGGGGTTGGCAATGTTGCTATAAATATACCTTTATGGAAAGTGAAACCTTTTATATTACAATGAAAATGGAGCAGGGGATTTAGGGTTTAAATGTAGCTATTTGTTATTCTGTACACAAAATGGTTTCACTTATAATTTAGATTATTATTGTAGAATTTGGTGAAATAAAAAAAATTTGTCTTGGAAAGATGGTGCCCAGATTGCATCTGCTCATGCCCAGTGACATGTGCAGAAGCAACTTCCTGGAGGTGTTGTGGCCAAAGCACTAGATGGCAGGACCAAACTTGTGGAGAATTTTGAGGAGGGAAATATGAATTTTGAGTCAGCAACACACAAAGTATGTGGTTAGATATACAAGAGCAGACTGAACAAGAAAACTTTGAGACATTGGCCCTCATAACCTGTCCACTGTAATGTATTTTTCAGTACGCATCAATTACTTTCACCTACCACCTGGTGGTTTTCCGAGTTTCGTTTGAAGACGTCGAACTAATGTCCCAGATCTTTGGGAGCTGGTATTACCTGCCCCTGCCCCTGCTGAGCGACGACTGGTGTTGGCAATGACTGGTTTAGTAGGAAAGCCAATTATGCCATTCAGATCAGCTAACATATATTCACCATTATTTTGATAGAACTGGCTTCCTAAGATCTCGATTAAAGGATGACAACGTTAAAACACTTAAAGTGCTATTTAAGACTTTTTAACTGATGTTGGATGTAGCTTTTGAACGAAAAATGTTGGTATTTGTGCTTTGATTCCTCTCATTCGTCTGACTTCTTTTGTTCAAACACTGAAGCAGGGGATGTAACATCTTGCCAGTTTAAAAATCTCAAAATATACACTCCTTGGATGTCTTGGAAAACACTAACCACAATAAGGTAAATGTCAAATTGATGAACGGTTAATACGATGGCTCAGTTGAAAGAGGTAGTCTTCAGTTTGAAGCTGGATAATCTCGGAATGAAGCGGTCAGATACTAGTCAAAAGTCTGACATTATAAACTAGGTCATTCACCTAATATGTCTTTTCCACATTTGCTTTGTTTTACGACCGTGATAGACTACCTTTATAAACCTTATACTGGGTCGTAGCTAGAGGGGCTTGGCGCGAGAGGGAGGGCAAATGTCCCTCCAAAGAGTTACAAAACACGTCTTTTTTATGCATGTTTTTGGTTGATTTTCAAACTGGTGGAGCATAAAGAGGTGTTCCCCCCATGACAAAAAATAGCTGGCTTATGACCGGCAATACTACCAGTAACAATGAATATTAAAATCTTCGTCAAAGATAACGGTATCACACTAATGAAAGTTTTCCAAGAAAGCAAATATTAGCTCTGGAATATTTAATAGTTCTATCACTCACTTATTAAGGGTAATCGAAATCTACGGTAGAGACGCAGAATGAGAGCGAGGTTTCTACCACCTGTGATATTAAAAATCGGCAACCATGATTGGTTGCTTTATAATTACGTGACTGGCGCCATTGTTGTAGTCACCGACGTCCGTGGTAAACAGGATTACAATGTGTGCATGTTTTGTCTGAATTCAAAGCAAGGTATATTCGTTCTCAGCCATAGGACAATCCTTCATGTAAATAAATTAGTGTGCACTAAACTGTATCTAGCTAGCTTTGCACTGGTCTATGATGGATACATCGTCGTAAGTTGCTGGGAAAAGCAAAATTATCTGACATTTAATCTCTTTGACGTCAGGCTTGGCATCTGCACGTGGAAACTAGTCATACCGGAAACGGACCCGTGCGTAAGCGGGGTGTATGTGACGAGGTTAAATATTTTGCTCCGACACGGGACATTAGTCATTGATTGCAAGCGATACGGCCAGTCTGTCATAAGGATGTATTCATTTAATTTGAATGATAGCGCCTTTATTTGACCTTCGTCTAGCGCTATAGAAATAAAGGCCCCACTGTCTACTTACAACAGATTTTTCCTTGGAGAAGACTTTGTGTACTTTATTATTGGTGAAAAAGAAGAGAACGGTTATTCAGGATTGTATTTATACTGGTATAGAAGAAGCAAACATTTTACTCTCCCAGGCTCCAGCACCGAATTTAGTTCCATTATCAACTTTCCACATCTCCAGTTCATATCTTTAATCTGTAGGTTTTGGGAATCAGACCGCCTTATAATTGTAGCTGCGGCTTTTACAAAGAATAAAGAGCAAACGATGACAGCATTCTTTGGATTTAGAATAAGCTGCGTCCGGAGCTGCGTCGATACAACTTTAGCCATTGAACATGTTGACATTGCTTTGAGATACCAGATTTCCAGAAGCACGTTTAAGGACTTCATCCAAATGTTAGATGGCACACTCTATCATATTGTAAGGGTTTCCAAGTCGACAAAAAGGTATTGGAAACACGTGAATATATTCGCAACAAGCGGCTGATCATTCGGAGCCAATTTTTAGAAGAATAATGTTAGTCAGTGAGGATCGCAGCCAATTTTTAGAAGAATAATGTTAGTCAGTGAGGATCGCAGATCTCTTGAGTTGGAGATGTTATTCTCGTTATTTTATGATGCACGAAGTGTGAACTAGCCACCGCGGATAATGATGTCGAAAGTCGGAGATGTAACATTTTTATTCTGTCCAGAATGTCCTTCGTGCTCTTGACGAATGGCCTCCTGTTTATTCATTGCAACAATGCTAATGGCAGCACCAAATTCTGAAGGATTGTATATCGTTGCCATCATGGAGCAGCCAACTAAAGATGGAGATGACTCATGTCCGAGGTGAGAGTAGTTCAGCAATTGAAGTCAGAATGAGTACTAGATCAGTAACTGAACTCAGGAAATAATAAAAACCTAAAACTATTTATTTGAAATATATGATACACTGTGATAAAGTGGAGTGGTCACAATTATCCAGAAACCATCGCCGATAAACCACAGAGAAAACTTAACAAAATTAACAAACGGCATTGGCAGCGGACAGTGACATGGATCAAGAACTCTCAGTGGATCCCCAAAGAGTATCTGAAAAACACGTCTGACTAGTCATAGAGAAGAACTCTAGGGTAACATGACAATGAGCCGTATAGTGGCATACAAAAACGTTGAAAGAGATACTCAATTTCAGGTAGCATGACCAAATCGCGCCAGAAGGGCATTTGTCCCCTGAAATAATTCTGTCATACACTTATCCGCCCTGACTCTACCGGCATCTGTATATGTATACCAACTTGACTATTTACACTGCAAATGGTCTGATAGAAGTGCCATTCATGCAGAAACTATGTTGGCAAATCATATCATCTGAACTGTGAAGGGCATTTACTATGGAGTGCCAAAGCGGAATAAACTCAACACAAGAAAATATCTCAAGATATTCTAAATTCTCTACCAACAATCATGAACTTCAACCAAAACTTTAAAGAAACACCCTCAAAACAAAAAAAAAGACGCAAGAAAGAGGAAACACCTCAAGATAAAAAAAACCTCTCTCAAAGAAAAATAATTCGCCTCAACATTAAAAAATTCCCTCAAGATATAAAATTTCCCTCAAGATATAAAAAACTCCCTCAAGAAAAAGAATTCGCCTCAACATTAAAAAGGTCCCTCAAGGCAAAAAATTCCCTCAAGATATAAAAACTCTCTCAAGATATAAAAACTCCCTCAAGAAAAAGAATTCGCCTCAACATTAAAGAGGTCCCTCAAGGCAAAAAATTCCCTCAAGATATAAAAACTCTCTCAAGCTATAAAAACTCCCTCAAGAAAAAGAATTCGCCTCAACATTAAAAAAGTCCCTCAAGGCAAAAAATTCCCTCAAGATATAAAAACTCTCTCAAGATATAAAAACTCCCTCAAGAAAAAGAATTCGCCTCAACATTAAAAAAGTCCCTCAAGACAAAAAATTCCCTCAAGATATAAAATTTCCCTCAAGATATAAAAAACTCCCTCAAGAAAAAGAATTCGCCTCAACAGGTCCCTCAAGGCAAAAAATTCCCTCAAGATATAAAAACTCTCTCAAGATATAAAAACTCCCTCAAGAAAAAGAATTCGCCTCAACATTAAAAAGTCCCTCAAGACAAAATATTCCCTCAAGATATAAAATTTCCCTCAAGATATAAAAAACTCCCTCAAGAAAAAGAATTCGCCTCAACATTAAAAAGGTCCCTCAAGGCAAAAAATTCCCTCAAGATATAAAAACTCTCTCAAGCTATGAAAACTCCCTCAAGAAAAAGAATTCGCCTCAACATTAAAAAAGTCCCTCAAGACAAAAAATTCCCTCAAGATATAAAAACTCCCCCAAGACTCACGTGACCAGGATCAAGAATCACGTGACCAGGATCCGTTACCCATGTCATGGTGTCCCGGCATGATATCCGGGCATGATGTATAATGGTGTAGCCTATACATGTAGGCCTAGCCTTTAGCATAGCATATGCATGCTCACCTGCATGACCTGAATCGCTGGCGCTGCTGCTGCTGCTGTTGTCGTTGACCCCGCTGGTAGTGGTAGCTGGCGCCCTATCCCTGCCATGTACGGATGATCGAGCAGCTGCCGGACGATGCCACGTACGCCTTCGGGAGCATTGGTCGTATTACGACGGAGATCTCTTAACAGATCCTCCATTTAAGAGTCCTGGAAGAGTCGATCAAGCTCAGCCTGCTGCATGTGCTGCCTCGCCATCCTCAAAATGTTAAAGCTAACAGCTCGCGCGCCGACGTCTGACATCAGGGATTTATGCGTGTCACGTGATTCTTGATCCTGGTCACGTGAGTCTTGGGGGAGTTTTTATATCTTGAGGGAATTTTTTGTCTTGAGGGACTTTTTTAATGTTGAGGCGAATTCTTTTTCTTGAGGGAGTTTTTATATCTTGAGAGAGTTTTTATATCTTGAGGGAATTTTTTGCCTTGAGGGACCTCTTTAATGTTGAGGCGAATTCTTTTTCTTGAGGGAATTTTTATATCTTGAGAGAGTTTTTATATCTTGAGGGAATTTTTTGCCTTGAGGGACCTTTCTAATGTTGAGGCGAATTCTTTTTCTTGAGGGAGTTTTTTATATCTTGAGGGAAATTTTATATCTTGAGGGAATTTTTTAATGTTGATGCGAATTCTTTTTCTTGAGGGAGATTTTTATATCTTGAGGGAATTTTTTGCCTTGAGGGACTTTTTTAATGTTGAGGCGAATTATTTTTCTTTGAGGGAGGTTTTTTTTATCTTGAGGTATTTCCTCTTTCTTGCGTCTTTTTTTTTTGTTTTGAGGGTGTTTCTTTAAAGTTTTGGTTGAAGTTCATGATTGTTGGTAGAGAATTTAGAATATCTTGAGATATTTTCTTGTGTTGAGTTTATTCCGCTTTGGCATTCCATAATTTACATAAACCCTTTCGTTGCCAAGCACCTGTGTTCAAAAATGCCTTTTGTGACGGCAACCACAGTCGTTTTGGGCAAATGACTGCTCTGCATCGCTGGAATCTATCGTTAGAAGTGGGGTTTGAATACATACATTTTGTCTCAATTCCTGGCAGAAAATGATCCATTGAAAATGTATTTTAGAACACAAAATAATCGTTAAATGAGTTAGAGGTTCCACCGACAAATTGAATTTGTCGTTTGAGACTTAGATTGCTTGTAAGAGATTATTTCTTAATGACGAAATTTAAAAAAAGGCTTATATTCAGGACTGGTACTTCATTCCGTGCCAAGCATCAAGCACACGTAATTACATGGTGAAAATATTAAACTGTTGTGGATAGCTAAAAAAAACCACTATTTCTGTAAATGTCTTAAACTTCACTGTCTGATTGGCTCTCCGTTAGGGGAGTCTCTACAATAGCCCTGTGCCCGTCGTCCGTCGTCGCCCGTCGTCGTCGTCGTCCGTCGTATCATGTGGCACGTTTCTTAACCGCTAGTGCTATGAACTTGAAACTTTGTACACATGACCTCCTAGGTCAGAGGTACTCTGACACTGAATTTCGGTCCGGTCTGGTTCATAACTTTGCCACCAGGGGGCCAAAACTGAAAACATAAAAAGTGTGATATGTCTCTTATTAATGATCCGTTTTCAATAAAAAATTTATGGTAGGTACTCCTGGTAAGGATATATCACATATCGTACGGGTTTTGATTTGACCTACTTTTCAAGGTCACAGAGGTCAAATGGCGTAAATTGGCCGTTAGGATGTAACTATGGAACGTTTCTAAACTGCAATGACTATTGATCCCAAATTTGGTACACATGTACCCCTTAGTCAGGTAATCTCAGGGACCGAAGTTCGGTCCAATATGATTCACCACTTGGCCAACAGGCGGCAAAATCCTGAAACCTTAAAAATGTGATTATTCCTTAACTTTTTACCCGATTGCCACCAATTTGATATCATGGGTACATCTAACCACCATACAGTATATTACACACAGGTTTTTAATTTGACCTACTTTCCATGGTCACAGAGGTCAAATGGCGTAAATTGGCCGTCAGGCCGTAACTATGGCACTGTGACGGAGCGGGGATTTCGGCTATTGCACGGTCCTGGTCACAAATTAGAAAAAGACTGCTGAATGTATAATTATTTACATGTATTAAAAATTAACAAGAACAAGAAAAATACATTAATTAACATTTCACCGCTCAAATCCAACAACTAAAAGTCTGTTCACACGTTACCAAAGTCCAAAGCTCCCTCCACTCCGGGCTCCACTCCCTGGGTGCGGTCAATTCCCAACAACGGCTCCTCCACCTACCACCGGTCTCCCAACATGTAACACACGTAACACAGGTCTCTCCGAACTCCTCTCCCGTTACCACACGACACAAAAGTGTCCGTCCCGACACGCAGTCGGTCCAAGGCTACTCCAGTAGCCACCAAGCACGTACCTGGTTTACAAATTAACGGTCTGGCGACACCTTGGCCGCAAAGCCAACTCACGGTTCGCCGACACGATGGCAGCCATGCCAAGGCGCTCCAACCCCGGCCGCGGCTGGATGCAAATAAACAGGTGAGAACACCACGACTCTCCGACACACAGCCGGTTCACATTCCACCAGGAATGACGACCATGTTGGTCAAACGGAATTGAGTTCGGCACGTACGATGTACAACTTCTCCTTACAGAGGCCAGCCAGGAACTGCCCACACCCAGTCCAGCTCCAACTGATGAACCCAAGAGTTATATAAGTCTATGTCCATGAGTAATCACACAACGTCCTGAAGTTACCAAAGTCCTATTCAACACACTCAAGCCAAAGGTCTAAATTAACATGTAATAATATGACTGAAATACCAGTTACACATTCAGCCTAACCAAGGACAAATTATGAATAAATAAAACTAATAAGGCCAACAACTCAGGCCTAACACAAAGGCCTGTGATGCCATTCATCACATTCCTTCCCCCTTTAAAAGAAAAACCTGTAATGAAAATACAGTTTTTCCAACCAAAAAGCAAACAATAAAATGTCCATCAATCACAACATGACGTAACCCACACATTCAAACTCCAACTTCCACACGAAAGATATCCACTCACACACGAGATAAACAATCCGGTGCAACATTATCTGAACCTTTCTTGTGAACTATGGTCCATACTCTTGTAGGGCTAAACTCCACCTAAGGAGCTTCTGGTTCGACTCCTTGACCCGGTCTAACCAAACTAGGGGGTTATGATCCGTTTCCAGAATTGTCTCATGTCCTAGTAATTAAGGTCGTAGCAACCTTACAGCCCACACTATTCCTAAGCATTCCTTCTCGATTGTCGCAAGATGCGCCTCACGGTCCAGAAGCTTCCTGCTCAAGTGGGCGATGGGATGTTCCAACTGATCGTCTCCGACTTGTGCCAACACCGCGCCCAGCCCTCGCTCGCTTGCATCAACCTGCAATAGAAATGGTTTAGAGTAGTTTGGGGGTGATAACACCGGGTGCTTCTGCAGAGCTTGTTTCAGATTCTGAAATGAAGTTTCACACTCCTCTGACCACCGGACCTTATTGGACCTCTCTTTCTTTGTCGGGTCAGTAACTAACTCTGAAAAACAAGGGATGAATCTACGGTAGTACCCTGCCATGCCCAACAATCGTCTCACCTCCTTGGTCTCTGGGATCTTGAACAGGGCAATTGCTTCAACTTTGGCTTTTATTGGTTCAATCTTCCCTGAACTAACAACATGTCCTAACTAATCTAGTGAAGCATGCCCAAGGAACACATTGCTAGGCTTGGCTTTCAAATTCGCCTTTTTGAGGCGCTTGAAAACCTCCTCAAGATGTTTCAAATGATCCGGGAACGAGTCAGAAAATATTGCCACATCATCAATGTACACGACAACATAGTCTTCAGTACCATCTAAGACTTCATTCATCATTCTCGTGAAGGTCATGGGAGCATTTTTCATACCGAAAGGCATAACTCTAAAGGACCATGAACCAAACAGACTCACAAAAGTTGAAGCCAATTTTGCTGCATCCGTCAAGGGTATAGCGTAATAGCCCTTGCAAACATCGATTACTGAAACGAATTTTGCCCTACTGACCTTCTCAATCAACTCTTCAATACGGGGTACGTTCCCGCCGCTATCGGTCTCAGTTATCCGGTTCAAGGCTCTAAAATCAACACACATTCGGATGCTACCATCCTTTTTAGGAACTATCACCAATCCAGAACCCCAAGGGCCAGGCTTTGCTTGCTCCAGTGTCTGGGCCTGCGCCAACTCTTTGATGTGTTGCCACAGACCACCCTTCTGAGATTCAGGACAACGATAGGCTCGGGTTCTCACAGGCCTTGCACCTTCCACTAACTTCACATCATGGACTGCGGCATTAGTGGCCGAAGGGACATCTGAAAAAATAGCAGAGTAGTTAATCACAAGTTGCTTAATTTGCTTGTTCTCTGTAGCAGACAAGCCTTCAGATATATGAACGTATTTCCAAGTCTGAGTGGGCGTTTGCTTTGGAAGATAATTATAAACGTCAATTTCACTCTCCCCAAAGATATACGCCTGTGCATAAAATGCAACCTTGTCTCTATCCTTCCACTTCCTGAGCAGGTTCACAAAGAATATACGAAGTTTCTTCCTGCGTTTCCCAGTGTCGACCTCAAAATCAACAGGAGACACCTTTCGGACAATGGGATAGGGTCCCTGCCATGTTGATTTCAATTTACTTGCAGCTGAATGGAGCATGACCAGCACCTTTTCTCCAACTTCATAAGTTTTTTCCCGTGCATTACGATCGTAGGTCTTCTGTTTTTTCTGATTCTTTGTCACGTTTTCATGTACCAAATCTGTCATAGCCGCAAGGCGATTCCTCGCAGACAGAACATATTCTACAATGTTCTCATCTTGCGGGGTCTCCTCAGTCCAGCTTTCCTTTAGAACCGCTAATGGCCCCCGTACTGCGCGATCATACAGCAACTCAAAAGGACTGAACCCGGTACTCTCTTCCGGCACCTCCCTGTATGCGAACATGAGATACGGAAGAACCTTGTCCCATTCTTTCGGTTCTTCAGAAACAAATTTCCGTAACATACCTTTTAGAGTGGAGTGAAAACGTTCCACCAAACGATTTGCCATTGGATGGTAACACGAGGTCTTCATCTTCTTAATCCCAAGCCGTGGAAGCAATTGAGTCATCAGTTCGCTCACAAAGTTTGAACCCTGGTCGCCGAGTAACTCGTCGGGTATGCCATATCTGGAAAACATTTCTATTAACCCATCCGCTACCGAAGCGGCCGTCGTGTCCTTAAGAGGGATGGCATCAGGAAATCTGGTGCCATAGTCCACCAGAGTCAACAAGTATTTGTTGCCCTTTGAGCTGCGTTCCACCGGGCCAACTATGTCGATAGCTACCTTGTAAAAAGGTCGTCCGACAACTGGAACACTTACCAAGCGAGCCTTTTCAGAGGCCAGTTTTCTTGAACACTTCTGGCAATTGGGACAAGTGCTGCAGTACTTCTCAGCGTCCTTGTGTAGACCAGGCCAGAAATAATGCTCAACCAGTCGACCTTTTGTTTTAGTTACACCTAAATGACCTGCCAATGGAATACTATGAGCCAAGTCTAACAAACCTAACCGATACTCCTGAGGAACTAACAACTGGTCAAAGTATTGTTGTCGGCCTTCCATAAAAGAGCGTCGATATGCCAAACCATCCCTCCAGAAGTATCCAATGGAGTCCTTCGGCAACGACCTCTCACATTTTTGCAAAACTTTCTGAAGTTTAACGTCAGCTCTTTGCCGCTTGGCCAACTCTGTGGGGCCCAATCTCCACAAATCTAAATGAGGCAAGTCTACAGGGACATTACTCTCCCCCTCCGCTATCTGTACATCACTCAAGAACTCGGCGCTCAAAATATCATCAGGACTTTCAACATCTCCTGACGAATCTGCAACTGGAGTTGAGTCCAGTGACTCTGATTTTACATTACCCTGAACCAAGTTTCCAACAGCTTTTGGCTTCGCTTGTGGCTGTCTACTCTCCCATTCTCCTACTGCTTCCTGTTCTTTCTGTCTGGCCCTGGTGGTCACGGCAAAAGCTGGAACACCATCCAAGTCGCGAGCATCTGAAACTAGAGACATAGGTGAGAACGGTTCTTCATTTAAATCACCAATGACAACGAAATCCTGCTGAGACAACAAGACATCCACAGGTAACCGCTCAAGCACTCCTACGATGCACTCCTTGCCCCGCGTACCAGACAGTACCACCTTGGCTGTGAGGACCTTTTCCGTCGTACCATTGGCCAACAGAACTTCGAAGCTATTCCCACCATATGAGTCGTCTGAAACCAAACAGGATTTAACTAGAGTATTAGAGCAACCTGTATCCAGCAACATCACGACAGGGATCTCACCAACATACCCTCGAAGTTCAAACTGCTTGTGATTGACAAACCCAGCTCTTGATGGACTCAGGCAAAGATACCCTTTCTTAGGTTTCCTTCCTTGCGTGTTAGCACCAGCGCCACTACCGCTGGCATTCTCCTTATCAGGGCAGTCCGAAGCATAGTGCTCCTTTAAGTTGCAAGAAAAACAGGTAACATTATCTTTGGAGGGCTTACCCGCACTGCCTGGACACTCTGCAGCATAGTGCCCCTTTAGATTGCAAGAAAAACAGGTAACATTGTCTTTGGAGGGCTTACCTGTATTGCCGTTTCTAACTTTCTTGAAAGACTTACCACCCGACCCCTTGGCTGGCTCAGCGAACTTAGCGATGTGAGATTTCTTTCTTGAATTGACATACAACTCTGCCCACTCTGTGAGCCTCTCTACAGTCTCAGGCTTTCTGTCTTTCATCCAAACCTGCAAATATGTAGACAACATGTTAGTTATTTGTTCCATGATCATATGTTCTCGAAGTTTTTCGAAGGTTTTAACTTCGTTTATTTCTAACCATCTACAAAATAGCGGGACACTCTATAGTTCCCCATTCCTGAAACCTCTCTTTGGCTTCCTTGTTTGAGGTTCTGAATTTTTCACGGTACGCTTCAGACCCAAGCTGGTACTTTTTTAGAATGGCAAGCTTCACCTTATCAAAATCGCCGATGTCCTCAGTTGGCATGAGCGCATAAGCTTCCCTGGCTTTACCGGTGACTACAGCCGCCAACCTCGGTGCCCATGAGTCTCGCTCCCACTCATTTGCTGTAGCGAGGCGTTCGAACGTACCTAAGAAGGCCTCGATGTCCTCCCCAGCTGCCAGCTTTGGGATCTTTGGCCCATACTTACCATACCTCCCAGCCATGTCCGACCGGGAATGATCAACCGCTCTCCGTGTTATTTCTTGCTCGCGCATTCTGGAGATTTCAAGTTCCATATTTAACCTTTCTTTTTCTAATTCCGACCTTTCTCTGTCTAGCGCCCTAGAGCCTCCTGCTGCTCGCGTTCAAATCTCTGTCTCTCACGCTCGATCTCCACGTCACGCTCTCGTCTCTCACGCTCAATCACGGCGTCGCGCTCTGCTTTTTCCCGCTCAATTTATGCCATGCGAATGGCATGAGCCATTTTCTCACGCTCCAATCCATACAGCCTTTAATAATACATCCATACTACCATTTACCTTGTTCTCTTTTACAGGAGATAACGCGACACCGCCACCCCTTTGTAGGCGTGGACTTGGCTTGAGGACTGGCCATTACCTTGGCCTCATGAAGACTCTGTATAAATGCCTTTACCCGAGTCTCTTCTTGTTCTTCATGCTCTTTCAGCATGTCTATAAACCTGTGACTTAATCAGCCCAGCATAACTTAACCCACGTTCGTCACACAGCACACGCAACTCAGCAACCGTCAGCTTGGTTAAGTTTTCAGGCAACATCTTTCATGCACCCGTAAGATTCACACTCAACATATACAGTGATTCAACAGGTTACACATATTGTGACCAAATTCGTCTCAAGTTTGCTTACTCCCAAAATACAATTAAAAAACTACAATTTAGCAAATTTGCTACATATATGTGACCAGACCCCACTTCTGGTATTAATGTGACGGAGCGGGGATTTAGGCTATTGCACGGGCCTGGTCACAAATTAGAAAAAGACTGCTGAATGTATAATTATTTAGATGTATTAAAAATTAACAAGAACAAGAAAAATATATTAATTAACATTTCACCGCTCAAATCCAACAACTAAAAGTCTGTTCACACGTTACCAAAGTCCAAAGCTCCCTCCACTCCGGGCTCCACTCCCTGGGTGCGGTCAATTCCCAACAACGGCTCCTCCACCTACCACCGGTCTCCCAACACGTAACACACGTAACACACGTCTCTCCGAACTCCTCTCCCGTTACCACACGACAACACACGACACAAAAGTGTCCGTCCCGACACGCAGTCGGTCCAAGGCTACTCCAGTAGCCACCAAGCACGTAGCTGGTTTACAAATTAACGGTCTGGCGACACCTTGGCCGCAAAGCCAACTCACGGTTCGCCGACACGATGGCAGCAATGCTAAGGCGCTCCAACCCGCGGCTGGACGCAAATAAACAGGTGAGAACACCACGACTCTCCGACACACAGCCGGTTCAGAGGCCAGCTAGGAACTGCCCACACCCAGTCCATCTCCAACTAATGAACCCAAGAGTTATATAAGTCAATGTCCATGAGTAATCACACAACGTCCTGAAGTTACCAAAGTCCTATTCAACACACTCAAGCCAAAGGTCTAAATTAACATGTAATAATATGACTGAAATACCAGTTACACATTCAGCCCAACCAGGGACGAATTATGAATAAATAAAACTAATAAAATAACATAAAATAAAAATAACATAAAATACTCATGGGAAAGTCTACCGATAGTTCTAAAGTGAAAGGTGCCCCTTTTCCTTGTCGTGATGTTTTTGTTTATCGGCTGGACAAGGCTACCAACGAGGAGGACTTAAGAAATTTCATCGAGGAAAATTCCATTGAAGTAAAATCAGTCGAGTGTAGCTCTCACGAAAATGCAAAGTTTAAATCATTTCATGTTAGTGTTACCAAGACAGATTATCATAAAATGTTCGATGAACTATTGTGGCCTGGTGGCGTGTGTGTAAGAAAGTACATAAGACCAAGGGACAGTTCCGAAAATATCTCTCCGGAAGTCGGGGGTAGCCAAAACAGATACAGTAATGTTAATGGTACCAAATAATCTTTCTGTGGTGTTTATAATATTAATCATGGTATTAAGCGTTTGTACTTATAATACCAGGGACTTGGGAGTGGTAAAATAGACTACATATCGCACTTACTAGACAATCATGACATTGTGTTGCTTCAGGAAACTTGGCTCTTGAAAGACAATTTGAACTTTATTGCGGATCGTATTCCAGATGTATGTACTCGTGGTATCTCTGCTGTCGATGATTCCAAACCTTTGGTTGGGAGACCGTATGGGGGGTGTTCTATAATATGGAAGAAATCAATTGTGTGGGAAGCTATTCCTGTCTTAAATTTCAATAGCAAGCGAATATGTACTGTAGGTTTTAAGCTTTCACCAGATACTACCTTACTGGTCGTATATACTTATATGCCGTGTGATTTTATAGTGGGTAATTTACCTGAATATCTTAGCATATTAGATGAGATAGCTGGGATAGCAGCTTCTACAGGTGCAGACCATTTGACCATAGGTGGCGACTTTAACACTGACTTTAATAGGGATTCTCAAAACAGTCGGGCCTTATTGCCGTTTATTGCTACCGAAAGTTTGGAGAAAGCCACACGGTTCCCACGTTCCGATATTCAGTATACTCATGAGAGTAAAATAACAGGAGTGAAATCGTCACTGGACCACTTTTTAATAAGTGCGAATCTCTTACCGTTGGTAACTCGTCATACATCAGTTCATGAAGGAGATAATTTGTCGGATCATTTTCCTATATCGATGTCCGTGGAGTTAAGTCCTGACCGTTTTTTTGAGACAGTACATCCCCCTTGAAAGAACATTAGACTGGGCAAATGTATGAACATGATATTGCCGCATATCGGCACACATTAGATGGATGTCTTAACAATATTGCAATTCCGCACCTCCTCCTTCAATGTGATTATTTCGACTGTCGTAACCATACTGACTTAATTGATGCCCTCTTCAAGGATATTGTAGATGCATGTATGTCTTCTAGTGAAAGGAACATTCCCTATAAAGTACATTCCGACAAAAAGGTCATGCCAGGCTGGAATGACTATGTGGCGGAGCCAAAAAGGCAAGCCCTTTGTTGGCATAACCTTTGGAAATCAAACGGGTCTCCGCGAAATGGTTTAATAGCCGATATCCGGCGTCGAACGCGAATGCAGTATCACTTATCAATCAAAACCGCAAAGAAAAATGAAAAACAATTTATTGCCGATAGTTTGGCAAACAATATGCTGTCGGGAAATGATAAAAACTTTTGGCGCGAGATAAAAAAGACAACCCGCGCGACTTCCCAATTACCAAACAATGTAGACGGACATGTTGGCGAGGAAGTTATATGTACACACCAGGCGGAAAAGTATGAAAATCTTTATAATTCAGTCTCATACGACAGAAATGAAATGGATAATCTTCTCCTGGATATTAACCGTAATATATCGGAAACATGTTGTGATCCGCAGAGTAAATGTCACGTACAACATGTGATAACAGTTGGGGATGTTACATCAGCTATCAACTCGTTAAACCATCATAAAAATGATGGTGACAGCATTCTCTCTACGAACCATCTTAAGTATAGTACAAATAAGTTATGTGTTATGATGTCACTTTTATTCAATAGCATGTTAAAGCATGGCTATGCTCCAGTGAACATGCTATGTAGTACAGTCATTACTATACCGAAGGATTCTAGGAAGTCCCTGAATGATTCGGCAAATTACCGTATAATAGCCCTCAATAGTCCTTTTTGTAAACTTTTCGAAACAGTCATACTACAAAAATGTCAGGATGTTCTGAAATCGTCAGATATGCAGTTTGGTTATAAAAAAGGCGTGTCGACCAATGACTGTACCTTTGTTGTGAATGAAGTTGTCAGATACTATCTAAATGGTGGAGGACAAGTATATGCAATGCTCTTAGATGCGAGCAAAGCGTTTGATAGGGTAGAATATACTAGATTACTGAAAGTATTGCTTAAAAAACATATATGTCCTGTTATGGCACGGATGATTGCGAACTTGTACATAAAACAGAAATTGCGGATACGCTGGGGTAGATCCCACTCAAATTATTTCAATATTACAAATGGTGTGAAGCAAGGAGGGATTCTTTCTCCATTTCTCTTTGTTAATTACATGGACGAACTACTGTTAAAACTAAAAGGTTCGGGATATGGTTGTTATATTGGCGCTACATTTGCAGGAGCTTATGCTTACGCTGACGATATTATTATTTTATGTCCAACAAAGTTTTCCTTGTCGGCCCAGCTAGATATAGCAGTTCAGTTCTCAAAGGATTATATGATCAAATTCAACCCAACCAAATGCTAACTCCTATTTTTTCAGTCTAATAACAAAACAGTGGGTGATATAATAATAAACTTTCAAGACATTCCTGTACGGGCTAATGGAACTGCTGCCCACCTAGGAAACATCATAGGACCAGATTCTCAAGATAAAAATATTCTTAAGTCTATATCTGATTTTAACAGAAGGGTCAATGTCCTTTTTCCAAGGTTTCATTTCTGTAATTTTGAAACAAAGGTTAAACTTTTTCAATCGTTTTGTATGTCCCTGTATGGTTCCGTTCTGTGGGACCTCGGAGATAGGTCTGTCAACCTTTTGTATACCGCATGGAGGAAGGCGGTCAGAAGAATTTTATCTGTACATCCTAGAACGCACTGTGTCTTATTACAACATTTAATTTTGTCAGGTCCGATAGAGGCTACTCTCCACAACATATTTCTACGTTTCATGAGCAGGTCATCGGAAACAAATAATAACTACATTCAAATAGCTTTTCAGTTGGCATTAGATGGAAGCTCGTCCTCTGTGTCTAACTCTATCTCATACATTACTAATTTAATTGGGGCACCGCGTTCTACAATCGGGAACATCGACGCGGTGCCATACGTTCATCCTTCAGAAGCTATTTTGGTTCGGTCAAGTGCCATTAGGGATTTCCTCCATTTACTAGATACAAACCGCGGGGATGTAAATATAAAAACCATTGTTGATTTTTTGTGCACTGAGTAGCACCCTGTAACCTGTATTCTGTGGAGTCGCACCTGCACCATATTTTTGTATCACTGTGCATAATTTGTAATCATGTTTATTTGTCTAGACGTGTAAATGTAATTTACATATCGAATAAGGCCAACAACTCAGGCCTAACACAAAGGCCTGTGATGCCATTCATCACAGGCACGTTTCTTAACCGCAATGACTATTGATCACAAATTAAGTACACATGTACCCCTTGGTCAGGTGATCTCAGGTACCGAAGTTTGGTCCGATCTGATTTGCCGTTTGGCCTCCAGGAGGGGGCCAAATCCAAAATTCTTCATAATGCTATTACATGTATTCTTAATCACTTGCCCGATAGGCACCAAGTTTATATTATAGGTACATCTAATTCTAACAACCATTCAATGTGTCACCCGGGTCTTTTTTGATTTGACCTATTTTTCAAGGTCACAGAGGTCAAATGTACTGTAAATTGGCCATTCTGGGGAAATTGTAATTACTTTGACCTACATCAAACCTAACACTACATGACACAATACCATGCTCTTCATCCATCTTTCCTCCACATGAGGTGAGCACAATGGCCCTGGCTATTTCATTTTTAAAATGTCATTATGACTTTGAAATTATTTTAAAGATTCATTCGTATTTTTTTCTTCCCTTTTGCTCGGCTACATATTCGTGGATTTTTGGACTGCCAATTCACAAAGTACAGAAAAAAAGGAACTACCATTAGTGGTAAGATACAGAATGATCAACAATCTTCAAATTTTAATAGGTATATGACAAAGCGCGGTATGTCTGTATCGATTTTGCAGAATTCACTTCAAAAATCTACAATATGCTTCCAAAATATGATAAAAAATTTAAATAATTGAAACAATTAAACAATTGAGAGTATGATTTGCTGCATGGTTTGAAAGATAACGTGAAGAGATAGGAATGACACGTGATGAGGATAAGCCGGCAAGACTGCGTTGTTCCAGAAGAGGTTACCTCAAATCAGTCATGGCCTAGTTCTAAATTCTCTGGTATGATCACATGATAGTTGAAGACTGATGAAAACAAGTTGCTTCAACAAATGCCAATCTTTCCATTATGATTGGCACCGGGTGTAACCCTCTTTTGGATTCGGAGTAACCGAGTGCAACAGTCATCACCACAAGTGCAACAATATTTTCATAGAGCTCGAAAGTCTCAACGTCGTGTCCTACAGAAATGACATTCTCTTTATGCATCGACGCCTGTAACGTATTGATATGGACATAGTAGCCTGTGTCTTAGTTCTTGTAGAAAACTCGAGAAATATTGACGTAGATATTTGGTTTTTAATACAGTTTTAGGGAGATAAAGCTAAATCTTTTTTATTCAACGGCTACGCCGATGGTAAACTAGAAATGACCGAAGCATCGTAGAAACAGAAAAGGAAAGTAGTGTAGGTAAAAAGGAGGTAATCTTTCCCGCTTGATGTCGTAGTGATAGCAGATGAGAAGATAAGTACTGCCCAGATTGTTCTTTTGTTGACAATGAAACTTTCTGCCCCACCGTCCCATTGATTTGGTGAATTTTCCCCAACAATCCCGAGGTCACGCAAATTTTGGAATGAAATAATGCCTTGTATTGCCAAGATGATGTATATCTGTAAGATACCAACTCCCATATTTTACTTGGAAATTCGGCATGCGATATGAACGAACCTATCGGAAACATGGATAGATATTGATAATGCTGAATAAAGCTGTCAACCATATACTAAGCATTTTCATGTAAGGATGACATATAAGTATGCAAAGAATGCCCATTTTCAGATACCTGTTGTTCAGTCAGTATACACTGAGTATATCGCACGGCTCTAAGAAAAAAACTTCCTACATTGATCTTCTGCTTTTTCCGCACGTAAAAACTCCACGTCAGCTGACCTCCCTTTCTGAGATATGACCGTTTTGGAACTTGATGTCTAATTTTAACTTTTGGGACACAACTTCAGCATTTCGGTTGCGAATAAAAGCGTCCTCTTTGGGATTACTCAAGGAATGAATGAAATTCTTGAGTGCTAAGGTCGTGCTATACCTACATCGAATGTATTTCTTGCTATCAACTTATTACCAATCATCGTACTTTGCGTTTAGAGTAGTACTATTGCATGAGTGCTGTTCTATTCGATAAGGATTACGATCGGAGGGCTAGGAACTCTATTGGTGGGGGCTTGCTTGAAACTACAGTCTGGCAAATAAAGTGCATTACGGGACTCGCGTATAAATAGCCATGATCTAATTTTATACGCTGTGGCTATTTTCACGCGAAACCCCCATGACGAAAGTCCCAAAATGACATTTTTAGTTATCATGGTCTCCAATCACTTCGTCACTTGGTCGTCACATTCGAATGGCGCAGTGACTGCATCCATTGATGGGTTGAAACTAAAGGTTTAAACCGTAGAACCAATATCACTGCAGTCAGCAGGCATCACTCACCTTTGCTGTATCATTGGCATGGTTTGATAGGCAAATTCCGTATTAACCTTGGAAAATACAATTTGCCTATCAAACCGTACTTTAAGAGTCGTTTTAGAAGAATGTTAATCAAATTAACTGCTACGGCTATTTTGAGAAGTGTTTTAGTAATCTCGATCAGCAAACATCATGACGACAAAGTAACGCTACGAGACGAAGACTGTTTATCAGTTCTTATCTTTACCAGAACCCATTCAAGACATTCATTTAATGTTACATTTTATTCATTGGACACTAAAATGTGGTAAGAATCAGAGATAAAGAGATGAGCATGGGTGTTACTCAGAGGCAGGCGGCTTTTGAACATGTGGTCGATAACTTGGCTTTCAAACGTGTCGATTTAATGAAGAGCCAAACCTTAAGCCAAATCGGGTGTGTTGCCGTGTGTCTTATAACAAAAGGATGTCTCACTGTTAATTACTGGCATGACGGAGACATTTATTGCCAATTGAGTAAGCGGAGGGGGAGGTGTATGGAAAGGGGTGAACATGATGACCATCAGGGATCAAGAATGCTTCAAAAAAAGGTAATAGGCCATCAAAACAACTTCATCTGATATCTTTTTAACTTGTTAAGTTGTCAACAAGGGTGTTTGGAGCTTGATTCCAATTGTTCACCATCTCGGTAATTTCCATTTTCTCTCGAAGCCAGCAACGGGTCAGATTTCCGGCGCCATTAACGGAAGTTTTCTCCTGCTACTTTTTCTACTTCTTCTTAAACCCCGTTAGAGTCGTGGTCAGTCGAAGCGATTATATGCGTAAGGGAGGGGAGGGGGATGCAATATGCACCATCGTCTTTTATCTCTAGTTGTCTTCTAGATAGCCAACTTTGTGTCCTTCCAAATAGGCAACATGTTTGTTGTCCATGCAGGAGCGTAGCTTGAGGGTGAGCAAAGTAGTCACCAAAAATTAATGTGTTTCAGAACGTGATTTTCTGAGTGTCATTTTGTCCCCTCACCTCTCCAGCCCCATAAGGTAGCTACATGTATGCACTGCTATGATGAACACCTGTCTCGTTGGCTCAAGTGTTGACTCCCTGGCTGTGTCCTGTGACATTTATAAGATGTTCCCCGAGTCTGGTCAATAAGACTCTTTGATCCTATTCAGAATACGTAAAATTTGAACTAAAAGTATCAGCTTATCATGTCTTGGGGAAGAACCATACTCAATGCTGAGCTTGAATGTGGTAGGGATGTCGTACGATCGGACAAAGTTACAATCTGAGGATTCATCTGATTTGGTCCTTTGTCTTCGTCTTCATCGATTGACAGTGCCCTTGGTAATTTGACAGCCTCCCAAAGCCCAGGACGGTTCGGGAGAGAGGAATAGGTGGACCCCCATATGAAGTGAGGACGTCTGTTTTTCATGCTATACCGGAAAACAGACCAGATGGTGTCATTCAGAAAAAAACAACTATAAAAATGTCACTACGGAGATTCATCTATCCAGGTAGATTGATAGTTGGACAGTTTATAACCTGATAACTCTGGATAATATTGACTTACATTTCATAAGCTTTCGGACTCAGCTGAGTCCTTGGTCATATGATCTCTCGTGACGTCATCGGGCGTAGTGATCGGCGGGGATCCCGAATTCGCCTTACCAGGTAGCACGCTATGTCGCTGACATTTTGTCCCCTTTGGTGGGCAAAACTCAACATCATGTTAAGAACTCAAAAGCCTTTGCCGAAGAAGTAAGAACACTGCATTTTGCCCCGGACGAGGAGCTTCGATCCTATGATGTCTCTGCCCTATTCACCAGCGTCCCCGTGGACAAAGCTCTGATTTTGATCCAGAAGAAGCTCGAAGAGGACGACACTTTGAAGGATAGGACCCCCTACCCCCCCCCCCCCCCCCACCCAAGACATTGTGACTCTTCTAGGCCTCTGTTTGAATTGTACATATTTTAAATACCAAGGACAGTTCTATCAACAGATACACGGAGCAGCTATGGGGACCCCAGTCTCCCCCATAGTTTGCAATCTGTGCATGGAGGATTTCGAGCAGAAAGCCATCAAAACAGCAGCCAACCCCCCTACATGGTGGAGACGATATGTGGACGATACACATACTAAACTGAAGAGAGCCCACTCACAACAGTTCACTGACCACCTGAACAGCATGGACGATGACATAAAGTGGACCACAGAGTCAGAAGTCACCATCCCTGTGAGCGATCAGGAAACCGTCGGTGACAGGACCGAGAGAGCCCTCGCTTTCCTCGACACATGATCTGTGGTCAATGAAGATAGCAGCATTAAAACCAGGGTCTTCAGAAAGGCAACCCACACAGACCAATACCTCAACTTCCAGAGCAACCACCCGCGGAGCGGAACTCCAGCACGTCAAAACTGCCCTGTCGTTCAACGGTTATCCTAGTTGGATCCTGAAAGATCCCAAGCATCAGGTTCAGGCAGAACAACAACCCACGCCTCCTACTAGAACCCCCAGCACAGCGAAGAAACGGTACCCGGTTGTCCTCCCTTACATAAAGGTTTCTCGGAAGAACTAAGGAGAATCCTCAAAGGCTATAACATCCAGGCCTATTTCAAGCCCACCAACACCGTGAGGCAACTCTTAGTGCGACCTAAGGATAAGCTGGATAAAAACCAAGTCACTGGACCCGTGTATCACATCCCATGCGGGGACTGCCCAGCTTCATACGTAGGGGAGACAGAACGATCGCTTAAAGCTAGATTCCTGGAACACAGACGCCCGAGCTCCACAACATCAGAGGTGTCACGCCACATTCACACCGCGGAACCAGGACATAACATTGACATTGAAAACGCCAAAGTGTTGGAGGTTGAACCGAAGTGGTACGAACGAGGAGTGAAGGAGGCGATTCACATTCGTACGTTGCAACCCACTCTTAACAAGGACGGCGGCCGACACAATATCTCTCCAATCTGGAGTAACATCTTGAGGACCAGAGGGCACAGTCGAATTCGGGATCCCCGCCGATCACTACGCCCGATGACGTCACGAGTGATCATGTGACCAAGGACTCAGCTGAGTCCGAAAGCTTATGAAATGTAAGTCAATTTTATCCAGAGTTATCAGGTTATAAACTGTCCAACTATAAAAATGTCCCGGCAATACAGTGTTGGATCGACATGTGCACGTATCTCAAAATTGGCGTATTGGCGGAAGATATAAGGCAAGGAAGAGAACATTTCAGCAATGAATCGGGAGATAGCTAAATATATAAAGCTGAATAAGTTGCGAAGACAGGGGTGAGGTACAACGAAATTTTTTTTAAAGACTCGAGCGATATTTGGTAATACACTCGATTTAAATGCATAGAATCAAGTAATAAAAACCCTCATGTTTTTAATTGGTGGATTAACTTTTCCTTGACTCAGATACAATTCAGTGTAAAGTTAACAACAAGAAGAACAAAACGATATCTTCTGTAGCTCTGAGCTCCCAAAGATAAAGGAGATATACAGAGCACTTTGTTGAAGAGACCAAACAGATTATTCAATTTCCCGTGATTTGGCGTTGTCCAGAATGGTTTTAGAACTTCGTATAAAATACAATTTCCTCATCAGCCTCCAAATAAGTTACACTATTTGATACATGTAATATCTTTTTGTGAAAAGAAATCAAGCAACAACCAGCCAATAGTTGCGATAGGCATTGAATAAAAGCCTAATTATCTTGCAAAAGTCGCCTATTGTCAAAATCTGGTACCGAGTGCTACTCAAGGTGATGTGGTATTGCAGTCCAAATTTTTAGTCTTTATTCATTCTTGGTAGAATGGTGAAGAAGCAAATGTCAAAAACTTGATTCATTGTGTTACTGCACAGGTAAACTGTTTAGGAATCGGTACCTGATAGTCTCCGGATGGTGATAGGTCACCACTATAGGTAAATTGTGGTATAACACCGATTACTGAAAGGCCGTTTTGTACAGCGAGCATACATAGCCGCGTCGAACTCTGGAAATCACCGATTTTGACGTAAAGATGAATAGTTCGCTGATGTTTCTGACATTCTGTTCAGCACAGGAGCATGTATACACGGGGTCCCCCTGCAGTACTCATACCACCCAAACCTGTAATAACATACCATCTCAATCTCGAGTATCTTATAGCAGTATTTTGTGAAAAATCAGGAGATACGAACTATTTGATTTATGAGTATAAGCCTATTACTCATGTGTTTCGAGTGAAATATAACGGCTCGTTTTTCTCACGCCAGCCGAGAGAAACATTTGCTTACTTTGGAAAATTCCTCTTGATTTTTGATGGTCCTGAAGTCTACATGTATGATTTTGCAAAGGGTATTGTAAACGGAAGTCTAATTCTGCCTAAGGAGGGGAGGCAGTGTCTCGAAAAAGATGTAAACTATCCTATATCTAACCTGGTTTTATATTTACGATTTGCTGAAAAGGCCTTTATGATGTGCATTTATTTTTCCCGAAGTATTTTTTTGTTTGATTACTACATAGAATCAGGCTCAGAGCCTGTTCTACGGTTAACTAATAAAACGCATCTTCACTTCCCTCATGTTGACCGAGTAAATCCAACTTGGTTCGACCACAACTTATTCGCAGTTGGTTTTATACATCAGCGTGAAAACTATTTGACTGCGGCTGTATATCATTACAAGCAACGACAATCAAACGGGTATAGCTTACTTAAGACACACTTAATCAAAGGCAACTCTGGCGGAGCAAAATCGTTTGGCATCATATCAAATCCAAACTATGGAGTCAAATTTGTCCTCTTCGAGAAATATCAGAGTGAGCTAATGTCAAGCTTTGGGTTTGTCATCGAGTGTAAAAAAAGCAAGCCTCTGCAAAAAGCGTACATAAGAAAAATTTGCACACACATATGTCTTGAAAAATATGCTGGTAGACTTGTTCACATCAATGAGAAAGGCCAAATATTGCACATGATTCGTTCAAAACCTTTTAACTCAAACACAAAGTATGTGGTTAGATATACAAGAGCAGACTGAACAAGAAAAACTTTGATACATTGGCCCTGATAACCTGTACACTGTAATGTATTTTTTAGTACGCATCAATTACTTTCACCTACCAACTGGTGGTTTTCCGAGTTTCGTTTGAAGACGTCGAACTAATGTCCCAGATCTTTGGGAGCTGGTATTACCTGCCCCTGCCCCTGCTGAGCGACGACTGGTGTTGGCAATGACTGGTTTAGTAGGAAAGCCAATTATGCCATTCAGATCAGCCAACATTCACCATTATTTTGATAGAACTGGCTTCCTAAGATCTTAATTAAAGGATGACCACGCTAGTGGAATATGTCAAAACACTTGAAGTGCTATTTAAGACTTTTAAACTGATGTTGGCTGTAGTGTTTGAACGAAAAATGTTGGCATTTGTGCTTTGATTCCTCTCATTCGTCTGACTTCTTTTGTTCAAACACTGTAGCAGGAGATGTAACATCTTGCCAGTTTAAAAATCTCAAAATATACACTCCTTGGATGTCTTGGAAAACACTAACTACAATAAGGTAAATGTCAATTTGATGAACGTTTATACGATGGCTCAGTTGAAAGAGGTAGTCTGCAGTTTGAAGCTGGATAATATCGGAATGAGGCGGTCAGATACTAGTTCAAAAGTCTGACATTATAAACTAGGTCATTCACCTAATATGTCTTTTCCACTACACTTGCTTTGTTTTACGATAGTGATAGACTACCTTTATAAACCTTACACTGGGTCGTAGCTAGAGGGGCTTGGCGCGAGAGGGAGGGCAAATGTCCCTCCAAAGAGTTACAAAACACGTCTTTTTTATGCATGTTTTTGGTTGATTTTCAAACTGGTGGAGCATAAAAGAGGTGTTCCCTCCCCCATAACGAAAAATAGCTGGCTTATGACCGGCAATACTACTAGTAACGATGAATATTAAAATCTTCGTCAAAGATAACGGTATCACACTAATGAAAGTTTTCCAAGAAAGCAAATATTAGCTCTGGAATATTTAATTGTTCTATCACTCACTTATTGAGGGTAATCGAAATATACGGTACAGACGCAGAATGAGAGCGAGTTTCTACCACCTGTGATATTAAAAATCGGCAACCATGATAGGTTGCTTTATAATCAAGTGACTGGCGCCATTGCTGTCGTCACTGACGTCCGTGGTAAACAGGATTACAATGTGTGCATGTTTTGTCTGAATTCAAAGCAAGGTATATTCATTCTCACCCATAGTACAATCCTTCGTGTAAACAAATTAGTGTGCGCTAAACTGTGTCTAGCTAGCTTCGCACTGGTCTATGATAGATACATCGTCGTAAATTGCTGGGAAGAGCATAAGTATCTGACATTTAACCTCTTTGACGTCAGGCTTGGCATCTGCAAGTGGAAACTAGTCATACCGGAAACGGACCCGTGCGTAAGCGGGGTGTATGTGGCGAAGTTAGATATTTTGCTCCGACACGGGACATTAGTCATTGATTGCAAGCGATACGGCCAGTCTGTCATAAGGATGTATTCATTTAATCTGAATGATAGCGCCGTTATTAGATCTTCGTCTAGCGCTATAGAAATAAAGGTCCCGGTGTCTTCTTACAACAGATTTTTCCTTGGCGAAGACTTTGTGTACTTTATTATTGGTGAAAAAGAAGAGAACGATTATTCAGGATTGTATTTATACTGGTATAGAAGAAGCAAACATTTTACTCTCCCAGGCTTCAGCACCGAATTTAGTTCCATTATCAACTTTCCACATCTCCAGTTCTTATCTTTAATCTGTAGGTTTTGGGAATCAGACCGCCTTATAATTTTAGCTGTTGCTTTTAGAAAGAATAAAGAGCAAACGATGACAGCATTCTTTGGATTTAGAATAAGCTGCGTCCGGAGCTGCGTCGATACAACTTTAGCCATTGAACATGTTGACATTGATTTGAGATACCAGATTTCCAGAAGCACGTTTAAGGACTTCATCCAAATGTTAGATGGCACACTCTATCATATTGTAAGGGTTTCCAAGTCGACAAAAAGGTATTGGAAACACGTGAATATATTCGCAACAAGCGACTGATCATTCGGAGCCAATTTTTAGAAGAATAATGTTAGTCAGTTATGAGGATCGCAGATCTCTTGAGTTGGAGATGTTATTCTCGTTATTTTATGATGCACGAAGTGTGAACAAGCCACCGTGGATAATGATGTCGAAAGAGATGTAACATTTTTATTCTGTCCAGAATGCCCTTCGTGCTCTTGACGAATGGCCTCCTGTTTATTCATTGCAACAATGCTAATGGTAGCACCAAATTCTGATGGATTGTATATCGTTGCCATCATGGAGCAGCCAACTAAAGATGGAGATGACTCATGTTCGAGGTGAGAGTAGTTCAGTAATTGAAGTCAGAATGAGTACTAGTTCAGTAATTGAACTCAGAAAATAATAAAAACCTAAAACTATTTATTTGAAATATATGATACACTGTGATAAAGTGGAGTGGTCACAATTATCCAGAAACCATCGCCGATAAACCAGAGAGAAAACTTAACAAAATAAACAAACGGCATTGGCAGCGGACAGTGACATGGATCAAGAACTCTCAGTGGATCCCCAAAGAGTATCTGAAAAACACGTCTGACTAGTCATAGAGAAGAACTCTAGGGTAACATGACAATGAGCCGTGTAGTGGCATACAAAAACGTTGAAAGAGACACCCAATTTCAGGTAGCACGACCAAATCGCGCCAGAAGGGCATTTGTCCCCTGAAATAATTCTGTTATACACTTATCCATCCTGACTCTACCGGCATGTACTTCAGCTTGGCTATTTACACTGCAAATGGTCTGATAGAAGTGCCATTCATGCGGAAACTATGTTGGCAAATCATATCACCTGAACTATGAAGGGCATTTACATTAACCCTTTCTTTGCCAAGCACCTGTGTTCAAAAATGCCTTTTGTGACGGCAACCACAGTCGTTTTGGGCAAATGACTGCCCTGCATCGCTGGAATCTATCGTTAAAAGTGGGGTTTGAATACATACATTTTGTCTCAATTCCTGGCAGAAAATGATCCATTGAAAATGTGTTTTAGAACACAAAATAATCGTTAAATGAGCTAGAGGTTCCACCGACAAATTGAATTTGTCGTTTGAGACTTAGATTGCTTGTAAGAGATTATTTCTTAATGACGAAATTTAAAAAAAGGCTTATATTCAGGACTGGTACTTCATTCCGTGCCAAGCATCAAGCACACGTAATTACATGGTGAAAATATTAAACTGTTGTGGATAGCTAAAAAACCCACTATTTCTGTAAATGTCTTAAACTTCGCTGTCTGATTGGCTCTCCGTTAGGGGAGTCTATAGCCCTGTGCCCGTCGTCCGTCGTCGTCCGTCGTCGTCCGTCGTATCCTGTGGCACGTTTCTTAACCGCTAGTGCTATGAACTTGAAACTTTGTACACATGACCTCCTAGGTCAGAGGTACTCCGACACTGAATTTCGGTCCAGTCTGGTTCATAACTTTGCCACCAGGGGGCCAAAACTGAAAACATAAAAAGTGTGATATGTCTCTTATTAATGATCCGTTTTCAATAAAAAATTTATGGTAGGTACTCCTAGTAAGGATACATCACATATCGTATGGGTTTTGATTTGACCTACTTTTCAAGGTCACAGAGGTCAAATGGCGTAAATTGGCCGTTAGGATGTAACTATGGAACGTTTCTAAACTGCAATGACTATTGATCCCAAATTTGGTACACATGTACCCCTTAGTCAGGTAATCTCAGGGACTGAAGTTCGGTCCAATATGATTCACCACTTGGCCAACAGGCGGCAAAATCCTAAAACCTTAAAAATGTGATTATTCCTTAACTTTTTACCTGATTGCCACCAATTTGATATCATGGGTACATCTAACCACCATACAGTATATTACACACAGGTTTTTAATTTGACCTACTTTCCATGGTCACAGAGGTCAAATGGCGTAAATTGGCCGTCAGGCCGTAACTATGGCACTGTGACGGAGCGGGGATTTCGGCTATTGCACGGGCCTTGTCACAAATTAGAAAAAGACTGCTGAATGTATAATTATTTACACGTATTAAAATTTAACAAGAACGAGAAAAATATATTCACAAAATTAACATTTCACCGCTCAAATCCAACAACTAAAAGTCTGTTCACACGTTACCAAAGTCCAAAGCTCCCTCCACTCCGGGCTCCACTCCCTGGGTGTGGTCAATTCCCAACAACGGCTCCTCCACCTACCACCGGTCTCCCAACACGTAACACACGTAACACACGTCTCTCCGAACTCCTCTCCCGTTACCACACGACAACACACGACACAAAAGTGTCCGTCCCGACACGCAGTCGGTCCAAGGCTACTCCAGTAGCCACCAAGCACGTAGCTCGTTTACAAATTAACGGTCTGGCGACACCTTGGCCGCAAAGCCAACTCACGGTTCGCCGACACGATGGCAGCCATGCCAAGGCGCTCCAACCCGCGGCTGGATGCAAATAAACAGGTGAGAACACCACGACTCTCCGACACACAGCCGGTTCACATTCCACCAGGAATGACGACCACGTTGGTCAAACGGAATTGAGTTCGGCACGTACGATGTACAACTTCTCCTTACAGAGGCCAGCCAGGAACTGCCCACACCCAGTCCAGCTCCAACTGATGAACCCAAGAGTTATATAAGTCTATGTCCATGAGTAATCACACAACGTCCTGAAGTTACCAAAGTCCTATTCAACACACTCAAGCCAAAGGTCTAAATTAACATGCAATAATATGACTGAAATACCAGTTACACATTCAGCCTAACCAGGGACAAATTATGAATAAATAAAACTAATAAGGCCAACAACTCAGGCCTAACACAAAGGCCTGTGATGCCATTCATCACATGCACGTTTCTTAACCGCAATGACTATTGATCACAAATTAAGTACACATGTACCCCTTGGTCAGGTGATCTCAGGTACCGAAGTTTGGTCCGATCTGATTTGCCGTTTGGCCTCCAGGAGGGGGCCAAATCCAAAATTCTTCATAATGCTATTACATGTATTCTTAATCACCCACCCGATAGGCACCAAGTTTATATCATAGGTACATCTAATTCTAACAACCATTCAATGTGTCACCCGGGTCTTTTTTGATTTGACCTACTTTTCAAGGTCACAGAGGTCAAATCTACTGTAAATTGGCCATTCTGGGGAAATTGTAATTACTTTGACCAACATCAAACCTAACACTACATGACACAATACCATGCTCTTCATCCATCTTTCCTCCACATGAGGTGAGCACAATGGCCCTGGCTATTTCATTTTTAAAATGTCATTATGACTTTGAAATTATTTTAAAGATTCATTCGAATTTTTTTCTTCCCTTTTGCTCGGCTACATATTCGTGGATTTTTGGACTGCCAATTCACGAAGTACAGAAAAAAAGGAACTACCATTAGTGGTAAGATAGAGAATGATCAACAATCTTCAAATTTCAATAGGTATATGACCAAGCGCAGTATGTCTGTATCGATTTTGCAGAATTCACTTCAAAAATCTACAATATGTTTCCAAAATATGATAAAAATTTAAATAATTGAAACAATTAAACAATTGAGAGTATGATTTGCTGCATGGTTTGAAAGATAACGTGAAGAGATAGGAATGACACGTGATGAGGATAAGCCGGCAAGACTGCGTTGTTCCAGCAGAGGTTACCTCAAATCAGTCATGGCCAGTTCTCAATTCTCTGGTATGATCACGTGATAGTTGAAGACTGATGAAAACAAGTTGCTTCAACAAATGCCAATCTTTCCATTATGATTGGCACCGGGTGTAACCCTCTTTTGGATTCGGAGTAACCGAGTGCAACAGTCATCACCACAAGTGCAACAATATTTTCATAGAGCTCGAAAGTCTCAACGTCGTGTCCTACAGAAATGACATTCTCTTGATGCATCGACGCCTGTAACGTATTGATATGGACATAGTAGCCTGTGTCTTAGTTCTTGTAGAAAACTCGAGAAATATTGACGTAGATATTTGGTTTTTAATACAGTTTTAGGGAGATAAAGCTAAATCTTTTTTATTCAACGGCTACGCCGATGGCAAACAAGAAATTACCGAAGCATCGTAGAAACAGAAAAGGAAAGTAGTGTAGGTAAAAAGGAGGTAATCTTTCCCGCTTGATGTCGTAGTGATAGCAGATGAGAAGATAAGTACTGCCCAGATTGTTCTTTTGTTGACAATGAAACTTTCTGCCCCACCGTCCCATTGATTTGGTGAATTTTCCCCAACAATCCCGAGGTCACGCAAATTTTGGAATGAAATAATGCCTTGTATTGCCAAGATGATGTATATCTGTAAGATACCAACTCCCATATTTTACTTGGAAATTCGGCATGCGATATGAACGAACCTATCGGAAACATGGATAGATATTGATAATGCTGAATAAAGCTGTCAACCATATACTAAGCATTTTCATGTAAGGATGACATATAAGTATGCAAAGAATGCCCATTTTCAGATACCTGTTGTTCAGTCAGTATACACTGAGTATATCGCACGGCTCTAAGAAAACAGCTTCCTACATTGATCTTCTGCTTTTTCCGCACGTAAAAACTTCACGTCAGCTGACCCCCCTTTCTGAGATATGACCGTTTTGGAACTTGAAGTCTAATTTTAACTTTTGGGACACAACTTCAGCATTTCGGTTGCGAATAAAAGCGTCCTCTTTGGGATTATTCAAGGAATGAATGAAATTCTTGAGTGCTAAGGTCGTGCTATACCTACATCGACTGTATTTCTTGCTATCAACTTATTACCAATCATCGTACTTTGCGTTTAGAGTAGTACAATTGCATGAGTGCTGTTCTATTCGATAAGGATTACGATCGGAGGGCTAGGAACTCTATTGGTGGGGGCTTGCTTGAAACTACAGTCTGGCAAATAAAGTGCATTACGGGACTCGCGTATAAATAGCCATGATCTAATTTTATACGCTGTGGCTATTTTCAAGCGAAACCCCCATGACGAAAGTCCCAAAATGACATTTTTAGTTATCATGGTCTCCGGTCACTTCGTCACTTGGTCGTCACATTCGAATGGCGTAGTGACTGCATCCATTGATGGGTTGAAACTAAAGGTTTAAACCGTAGAACCAATATCACTGCAGTCAGCAGGCATCACTCACCTTTGCTGTATCATTGGCATGGTTTGATAGGCAAATTCCGTATTAACCTTGGAAAATACAATTTGCCTATCAAACCGTACTTTAAGAGTCGTTTTAGAAGAATGTTAATCAAATTAACTGCTACGGCTATTTTGAGAAGTGTTTTAGTAATCTCGATCAGCAAACATCATGACGACAAAGTAACGCTACGAGACGAAGACTGTTTATCAGTTCTTATCTTTACCAGAACCCATTCAAGACATTCATTTAATGTTACATTTTATTCATTGGACACTGAAATGGGGTAAGAATCAGAGATAAAGAGATGAGCATGGGTGTTACTCAGAGGCAGGCGGCTTTTGAACATGTGGTCGATAACTTGGCTTTCAAAAGTGTCGATTTAAAAATGAAGGGCCAAACCTTCAGCCAAATCCGGTGTGTTGCCGTGTGTGTTATAACAAAATGATGTCTTACTGTTAATTACTGGCATGACATGGAGACATTTATTGTCAATTGAGTAAGCGGAGGGGTAGGTGTATGGAAAAGGGTGAGCTTGATGACCATCAGGGATCAAGAATGCTTCAAAAGAAGGTAATAAGTCATCAAAATAACTTCATCTGATATCTTTTGAACATGTTGAATGTCAACAAGGGTGTTTCGAGCTTGATTCCAATGGTTTACCATCCAGGTAATTTCCATTTCTCTCGAAAGCATGAACTGGTCAGATTTCCGTCGCCATCAACGGAAGTTTTTTCCTGCTACTTTTTCTTGAACCCAATTAAGGTCGTTGTCTGTCGAAGCGGCTATATGCGTGATGTGGGGTGTAATATACGTCTTTTTATCTGTAGTAAATGTTCTGTCCTTCGAAATTGGTAACGTTTTTGTTGTCCATGCAGGGGCGTAGCTTGAGGGTGGGCAAAGAAGTCACCAACAAATTAATGTGTGTTTCTAAACGTGATTTTCAGAGTGTCATTTTGCACAACCCCCCCCCCCCCCCCTCTCTAGCCCCAAAAGGTAGTTACATGTACGCCGCTGCCATGATGAACACCTGACTCGTTGGCTCAAGTGTTGACTCCGTGGCTGTGTCCTGTGACATCTATTAGATGTTCCCCGAGTCTGGTCAATAGGACTCTTTGATCATATTCAGAGTATGATTGTACAATTTGAACTGAAGGCATCCGCTAATCATGTCTTGGGGAAGAACCATACCTGATGCTGTGCTAAAATGTGATAGGGATGTCGAACGATATGTTTGGACACGGTAATACAATATGAGGAATGATCACGAATCATCTGATTTGGTCCTTCGTCATCGTCTTCATCGCAAGACAGTGCCCGTTGTAATTATGACAGCCTCCCAAAGCCACGGACGGTTCGGGGGAGAGGAATGGGTTGACCCCCATATGAAGTGAGAACGTCAGTTTTTAATGCTATACCGGAAAACAGACCATCTGTTTTGGTTTATCAAATGTGTATGTCATCATATCTCCAATGTTAGCTTTCTTTATCGGTCTTATGGCTAGCACCTCTGACGGTTCACTGTTACTGAGTACTCTATTAGTGTTAATTATGTCACAGTGTAAAACAAAATACTTTATTGGTCTGAAATTCATTCGGTAATCACTTACGATCACACCATCTTCAGAAGAATAAGGCCATTCCGAACGTTTAAACCCAAACGATTCATTGCTTTAACCCATAAACATAATTTGATACCGAGTCTCATTTCTTCTCTTAAGTAAGTTGAAGATAGCCTTACCAGTGGTTTCTTCCAAATCAAATCTAACAGCATTTTTACTTAGGATGTTTTCTTTCAATTGATATGAAAACATTTTGGAAAAAATTCTAGATCATAAAGGCCATTTGGGTATCGTAATAAGTGTCATGTAATTATCCTTTAACTTGATTTTGTATTTTTCCTAGCTTCACTTTTGTTGTGAAAGGAACGAGGTATTCCTGCATAAATTAAGCTAACATTATAATTATGCATTCTGAATTTCTTTATTGAGATTGATAACTAAATCACTTGAACACTGTTCTGGGTAGTCTCTAGAATCAATGTCTAACACAGTTTTTATTTTATTTAACTTAAGGTAAACTTAAGGTAAAACTTAATCAATTTTAATCAATCTAAAACTTAAGCTACTCTACTTCATTATGTTTCTTGGTAAGATACCTTGATCATAAATGTAGTAATGTTCCATTACTAATAGCTACAGTTCCACCCAGTTTAAAAATCTCTTCTAAGTTGGCATGACTTGGTGAACCAATATCAATTCTTAAAAACTTTCTTAGTAAGTGAGAGTAACCAATAGTTGTTGTTGTTAATAGTACACTTTGGTACAGAGTATTGATGATGTCTTTCCTCCCTGGAGTATCCATTAATTAGAAGGAAATCTAATGTTGTAAAGAAATAATTTGTGAATTCTGGATGTTAACCTGAGCATCAGAAACCAAGAATATGCGCATTTTGTATGATCCCTTTCTTTTTTCTTTTGTTATCGATAATTGTATTCCGTCCTTAGTGTTTTGAAGCCTTTTACCTGAGCCATGGAGACGGTTGTCCTCAGTGGATCTCAAATCCAGCCACAATCCATGATGTGTCACCATAGTATTTCTCCATTGTCATGTAACATTCATGTGCTTTCTTTAGATCTTCAGACATGAAATTCTTCTTGATCTCCTCCCATTGGACCATTATTCTCATTCCTTCGGGAACACTTGATTAGAACACCCTCTACTGTAATCTGTACTTTAGTGATATTTGGGTTTTCAAACATCTCGGAAACTCTAGAACCATCAAGATAATCTGATATGAATAGAAGCAATGAATATGCCTTTAATCAACATCCTTGGAAAATTGATATTCTCGTTAATTAGTGTATCATTAACTTTAACACTAACAGTCTTGAAAAGATCTACCCAATCGTAATAGATTGAGAAGCCAGAATTGTACTTGTTACTGAGCTGACTGGCTATTGTCTTGTGGGTTACTGTGTCGTATACAAAACAGATATTTTCAAGTTTGTAGTTCATGGCCGCAGTGGTGTTTGTTACTATGATTTCCCCCTTGGGTGCTAAATGGGATCTCAATGATCACGTCCTCGTGAATTGAAAACTTGTAAAATGGAGCATGAGTTTCAAACAGTTCAAAAATCTAATGGTATCTTGTTTTGGTACCGAACACTTTCATCAAAGTCTTTCGACACTAGTCTCACTATTAACATTGGCTTCAGATACACCAGATCTTAACTTCGTGAGATTGTCTGATTGAATACCTTGAAACACCATATCGTTTTTCTCCACCACTGTTAACCATAAATCTTTAAATGTCGAATGATGACTGTATTCGTAGAGATCAAATATCTGTTCTGTTCCCCCATTTCATCACCACTTTGGAGATCAAGTTTCTACCGAGGTTGTTAACCACACTGTTTTTAAAATCACTGGAAATGGTGACATCAGCAGACAGAAAAAGAGATTTAGGTACAAAGAATGTATTCTCTCTTAATGCCAGTGTAATGTTTTTGAGTGTTTCTATTTTTGAGTGTTTCCCCTCATTGTTTGGGAACGCTAAAAGATAGATTGACAAGTTTTTCTGTGTTTCCCCCTATTGAAAAGTCATGGTCTCTCTAGCTGCCTATTGTTTGGAAACACTGACACATGGGAAACAACCACAGATGTTACACCGGTCTCCTGTTGAACAATGTTTCTTTTGGATTAGCAGAAGATGGATTGTGAGTGATAATATGATGTTGTCTATCAGCTTTTAAACAAAGTGGTATCTTATGTGTCCTTTCAGTATTGAGTAATCCTCCTATTGCCATTTGATTTATTTATTATGAAAAATCGAGATTTAACTAGCTTTCCTTTGTTTAATGGTTTTAACACCCATAGATTACAGAACCAACAACTACCTACCACCAATGTCAGCCAGAAAACCAACAACAGCACCTTCTGATTTCAACAGGAATTAAGTGTCAGTCCATGATACCACCATGCAGGATCATGCAAATGATGGCAAGGTGGGGGGTCAACAGATCTAGCTGTAATTTCTACCACAGACCTGTCCTAGGGTACTATGAAGGCTGGTGGATTGGTTTCGAAAATAACCCCACAGTTTTGGGGTACGGCTGTTAACCATTTGCTACTCATTTTCCTTTTAAAAAAACATGCATTATCCCTCAAAATAGGCTAAGTCTTTTGTCAATTTTCGTGCATCAAACAGAATTATCACTAAACACCGCCTATTGAAATTGAAAGTACATGATCTGAGCTACCTTTTCATGCCTTTTGTTTTGCCCCAGGTACATTTTAATGACAGGTACAGTACGTCCCAAAAACAATGCAATCTCAAATTTCAGTAAAAAGGCAATTTTAACTCTCCTTTAGCTCCAACACTGCAGTTTTTTTAGGTGATGCCACTTCCAGGTAAGGAAGTCAGAATGCTGTTTTTTAATTTGCAAAAGAAAAAAATCCGGCCGCCCTTACGGTTTTCCGGTGAGGGGGTCGAGTCGCGCCCTTCTCACTGGTGCCCATTTTTTGCCCATTCCCTCAGATAACTGACGAACTACACATGCTTTCCAAATAAAATTACATTTTTAGATGTTAGTGAACCCCCCCCCCCCCCCCCCTCTCCCTTGCCCCTCCCACACACTCCCTCAAACAACCTAGAGGCCTTTATTACCCCTGTGGAGGCTTAGCGGTCTAGGCGGAAACGAAAAAGAGCAAAGACAACAACAACAACAGTTACATTTACAATGCATTGTGTACATGCACGTGTACATTGTGTGATAGTCTATTGAAAATGGAACCTGAAAAATCACAGTTGAAATGTGGATTTGCTGTCATATCCAAGGATATCGAGTGTGGTACTTACGCTTCATACCCCAATGACAAGAGTGTGATCCCCTTGAAACAATGTAAGAAGGACGTGCACTCCCATTTGATGCGTTGGATGTCCTCCAGGAAAGCCATTCAAGTCAAAAGTGAATGGGAGCTCATAGCACTTCGTGCTGGCGTGTTTGATATGAGTTCTCCAGTTCTGGACACCACAATATGCCCGAACCACCGATACAAGTTGAGTTTATCATGGAATCAGCAAAGGAGATGCCAGCACCCACTTCATCAACCCTCTAAAACAAGTCGGAAGCCCAGAAAAGATGGTGGTTCAGTTCATCGAGTGATGTCTCGGGAAATATACATCAAGTGGGGAGTTTTTGTCCCAGTTGGCTCAGGTAAGGGATCAGTCTCAAAATCACTGAAGTAGAAAAGAAGCAGTAGGCCTGTAATGATACCCACTCTGACTAAACCTAACTTTGGTGCAAAACCAACTGAGTGATAACGATTTACCACTTCACTTGTGTTCTTCCTAGAAAGTTGATTGGAGCCTTGGCTTGATGATCAGGAAGTCCCAGTTATGATTCCCTGCCAGTGCCACTGGAGGTGATGCTTCACTGCCGTACAAAATCAGCATGGCCGGTCGCATTATCAAAACAAGTCTATCATCATCATCATGTCCTCGCACTATTATATTGCACATCATATTATCATTACCCCCATAATCTGGTGCCTTTTCAGCTCTGTGTAAAGGATGTGAGGCTAAACATCGAGTATCTGTGGCAAATGTAGAACCAGAAGTAGAACCAGCACCCATGGATACAGAGGTGAGTTGAATGAAAAAAAAGGGGAGAAGATTCGAGGCAAGCCAAAGTGAATATTCGTTAATTCTGCCTGCAGCGACTGACTTACATGTAAGAAGGTCACTGATGAGAGAGGAGGGGCTAAGCTGAAAACCTTGATGCCATTCTGGCTCCCATCTCCTTGGCAATGAGGGATTCTAAGCCAAACCTGATTCTCCATCAATATCTTTTTTCAGTCCGCTGTTGCCTCTTCCTCTGTTCAACCAGCCGACGCCTTAGAAAACCCAGCAGACGGGACAGAAGGGCAAATTTGATGGGTGATGTTGTTGCAACAGTATCATAAGGACTGCTGGTCAAGCACTCTTGAGCTGGGAGAGAGAAATGATAAGAGGGTGGAGACAGATTTTCTGAAATGTTGGTCTTTGAGTCATGACTGGGCAGAATTAGCCCAGTGAAAGTTGTCAGCTACACATCAAGAATTCTTGATTTAGAATGAAAGGGTACGACTTTATTGGATGTACATTCATCAGGCTTGACCTGAGATTTTCCACGCCATTGATTGCAAATGCATTGTTCGCATTCTACAATACATCTCTCTTTTTCTAAAAAAAATACATGGTGAATTTCCTAAAACTGTTACATGCTGTGTTTTTGTCTCCCTTGACTAACATAACCTGCAATATGAAGGACATCCAGATTTGATGTTCTAGTATATCTAGCGGATGGTTTATCAGGTAAAATGCGGGGCTTGGTTAAAAAATGATTTTATAGCGATATCTTGGGATAAATTTGAACTTTGGCTTTCAGTAAACAATTGTAAATGCCAAGATAGATTTTTAATGTCAGTATACTTAGTAGCGCTAATGTCAGTTTTGAACAACCAAGCCTGCTACTGGAAAGTGCGACTCTCTCCTGATACTATCCTGCACTTGGGCCTGACATGTAGTACCGTAAATGAGGTGTTACTAGTATTGGTCCCTCCCTAGTAGTGGTTAGTAGTGGTTTGGCTATTGTCTGCAAAATAGCCTTTTTCTATGTATCATTATATTAGCTTGTAAATAAATCACCCATTTGTAAAAAAAAAGTGTCCCTGCTTCTTAGGTGGCAGCACTGTCCTCTGCAGACAGGTACAAGTGTAGCATGTGGAAAGTTGTGATCTCTCCTAAGGGACTGGACAGTACCGTAACTCAGTTCATGAAAAACTTCCCCATTCCAGTACATGTATATGTACAATTTAGCCAATGCTAGAGCAACTCCAGGAGAACATTTCACCGCCAACCAAGGAGCTAAAAACTTCCAATAGCAGTACTCTGACGGTGCAGCCAACTGCAGGGTTGTCCTCATCAAACAGTAATTACAGTAGGAACTGCACCTTTGGTCAATTGGCTCCTTAGCAATGGAAGGTGTTACTAGTATGTGAAATGAGCACTTCTGCAAGGTTCTTAGGAACAGGATGATCCCTGCATGGGTTGATAAAGATGTATTAGTAGGTCATACCACATGCCATTCAGGTGCCTTAGCCGTGGGGGGGGGGGGTCCAACCCTTACAACATGCTCTGGCAGCATGACACAGGCTGATGAATGGGTCAACATTAGCATCCTCACCAACAGGGGGGTTTCTTTAGGTTTTCGGACTGTAAGAAGGCCTACATGTGGCTTATTCAATTACGTTGCCATCAGGTAGGCCAAGGCCGAAATGTTATTTGAAATTCAAATCAGCATTTCAGGACCTATGGGGCCCAATTCCCCAAAGGGCTTTCATCAAGGGCAAATTTGTAGTGATGAGCTTGTTCTTTTTTGGGGGGAAAAATGCAAGTGGAGTTATTTACCGGTAGGCCTACTTAAAATAGGTTAGTAGGCCTAGGCATGGGGGGGGGGGGTGATCATGGTGGTTGACAGTAACTACTAATCCTCATGGCCAGCACCAAGCATAAATGATGTGTTCATTATGCATTTATTTTATAATTCATCAAGTGTACACAAGGTGGCAGCACTAGCCAATGAGTGTCATTTTGGTGGGAAATAGCACTTTTTCCTTGGTTTATCCTGGGAAAACAGTAAAAGCGGCCGGAAATTTTATTTCTGATTTTGAAAGTAGGTATCATTACCTTTATCATGTGCAAGCCACAGCATTCAAAGACCTGCAGTGTTGGAGATATGAGCGTCGATAGAGAGCTCTTCCTAAGCACTGCCCCTAGGTATGCATAATTACTAGGCCTAGCACGACCAAAGTATGAAGTGTTACTCAATGACATGTTGCAGAATGTAAGATCTCATCAAATACTTCCATCATACAAAGGGGGAAAATCCAGCTATTTTTTTAGTCTCTGCAGGAGTGCCCAACATTGACCCAAAAATACACAAAAAATAGGGGGAAAAAAGCTAAAACAAGCCCCCTAACTAGGCCTGCCCCTAACTCGGTTGCTAGTGATTTTTGAGAGTCATCAATTGCTGTGTAATGATGTCTTAGTGGAAGGATCTTGCATACCTAATCTCGTTAAAAACGGTTGACCCCCACCTTGCCACCCTCTGCATGGTGGTATCATGGACTGACACTTAAACGATAGACCCTATTTTTCATCGTAAAGCTGCAGCTGATTTCTTAGCCATTTTTTTAACTATTCAGGCGACTTCTTGAGTCCTTCTTTAACCTTATCTGGTATCGAAGGTTTAGGATCTAGTTCAGGTCCAGGTCCTGGTTTGGGAAAAGGTTTCAAAGCGTTGCTGATAAGCAGGCCTAGAGTTGTTAACGCCATAATAACAGCTGTTAATATGGCACCAATTGTTAAACCTTCTGTTTTATAGAGTAACTTAATTCTATCCTTTAGAGGGATCTCTGAGTCTGGTTTCTTCAAGACATCAGTTATTATTAATAATAATAATAAGCGTTTCATTCTGCTTTCCGTTTCTCTGTCCAACTAAATTACTTTTCTTCTTTCCATATTAAGTTCGTCTTTAACTTTAACAATTTCTTCTTTTAATGCTAGGTTTTCTTCAACATCTTCTTCTACAGAGTTTACATAATCTCTGGTTAGATTTTTGAGCTGATTTTCTAGCTCTTCTATTTTCGTGTCATTAGCCCTTTTTACAGCAGCAAGATCATCACCAGCCTCTTTTAGCGCTCTAACTTCTCTCAAGGCATTATCCGTGAAACCAACTGCTTTTAATTCTTCATCCGCTGTGTTAATTATCCTAGTGATTGGTCGGTTTGAACTGATTACATCATTAATTAATGTTTGTGTTTCAGGAGTTACTAATTAAGGTTGGTTTACTTGGGTCGAGCCTTCAATAGGTTCTAGTAGGTTAGGTGCTGTTGTAAATCAGGTTCAATCATTTTTTGTATCTTTTGAAGAAAAGTTGGACAATTTTTTTGTTTTATTGTGCTCTCAGCAAAGAACTTAATACTATCCTTTCTCGTTACTTAAAAGAATCGTCTATCACCATCTTTTCCACAAGATAAATATCTTATCCAGTCTCTTTGTTTCACGTTACATTATTTATTATCATTGAGTTCTTTATCTGATAGATTGTATCAAGGATTGTTTCCTTCCGCTTGAGTGTGTGGTGCGAGTTTATTCAGATTGTTATCCCCCCCCCCCCCCCCCCCAGTTTGTTCCTTCCATTGCATCATCTGGTCTATCCAGCAGTGTATTTAAAATCTCTTACCATCAATTCAGGGACAATACCTTCTCATTCTTTCTTGAGTTGAAAAGGTATCTTCAGCAGTTAAATTACTATGAACTACATGTATGTTGTAATCTGATGTTCCCTCAATTACATTAGTAAGATCTGTATTGTATTGTGCTGTTCTGTCATCAGTAGAAACTGAATTGTAATCTGCTATATCATTACCAGTATCATAATCATTAAAATCACCTAATGGATCCATTTCCAATTCTCCTTCATACATATTTAAATAACAAGTAAAATTACCAAACTACCAAACTACCAACCACTGTGTACAATAGGAATTTAATGGCATCATGTGGGTCATCTGATTTATCAGTAGCATGACTGTTAGCAATAGGAGGCTTACCAAGCTCAATATCAGCAACATGGCTGTGATCAACATGACTGTGGTCAGTTTCATTAATCTTACTCTCAATCTTAGTAATAGGTTTCTTAATTTTACTATCAGGTTTCACAATGACACCATTAGTCAAACTTGACGAAGTCATAGTTTCCACCCTTATTGTATTAACACTTTCTCCTTCCATCATTGGTGGTGTTAAAGTCGTTTTATTCTTGACATCAATCTTACCAAGTTTCGCATTATTAGGTGCGATTTACCTAGCAATTGAAGTTGGAATATCAGGATGTTTATTGATAGAATCTTGTAAAAGTTTATTAAAGTCATTCTGTGTATCTCATTGTGTTCCTCCTCGTCCTGCAATTGGTTTGAGCACCCAGTTTACAATAACCATAAGTTCTGATAGAATCATTCAACCTTTGTATTCCTGGATTAGAGAAACCATTTGACCTTTGTATCATGAACTGTTGGTATGTTTGACATGGTTTGTTTGATGACATCAATTACATTTTTATGTTTATCAATTTTATCAATGACCCAACCATCACCATACTTCGTGTTTTTCATTCCCTCGTCCCATTCTGCCTTGAACAATGGGTGTGTTTTATTCGAATAAGCTTGCATCGTAAGCTGTTTGTTCCAACTATTGACGTAATACTCGGGATCGGTTATGTTGGTGTTGTAATCTGGTACAATCCAGGAAGTCCACCCTTCATTAGCAGCACGTACACCACCTGAAAATGGAACACCAATCTTGGTTCGCGAACCAATGCGCACCATCGAAAATCCACCAAGCGCGTTCACCATAGCTGCAGCTAGTAAAATCCGGCTACAGATGGCGCGCAAACAATAAGCAGAAAGCGCCATTTCGAAAACGCCGCCTGGAGCCGAACCATCTAACTACGTGTAGCTAATTGCCGATCCATTTGCGCGTACACCACGACAAAGCCGAGCTTTTAACAAGCCGGGCGAATTTGACATCAAGCTTGGTGGGACAAATTCGCCCGGCAATTTGTATTGGCAATGGATTGCCGAACCAATTTGTCGCGGCAATGTGGTGGTGTACGTGCAATTGGTCCACCAATATTTCGTGGTGTAAGCGCAGCTATTATCTAATTTAAACTCGTTATAAACTGTCCAAGTTTATTACGATTTATGTTATTGTTTACTTCATTGAAATTTATTTCACCTGGTGGTGGTTTCCGTAGTTTTTTTATGATTTTACTTACATGCATTTTGTAAAAGCTGTGAAACCTGTAAAATGACCTGATCATTTGATCACTGTGGTTTAGATGAAACCCCACAGCCAGTTGTTGCAAACCATACAGCCATGTTAAATTGATTCTGGTAAATCAGCAGTGGGCTATTCATCAATCTTAGACAGTCCTTTCTATTTTTCAAACTTAATAACCCATGAGTTATGTTAAAGAGACAAACGATTAGGGGTAACATAAACATCAAAGTTAAAGAAGTCATATGTAAACATATCCTTATGTTGTGTTGCTAATGGGTAATGAATCATTTATTTAGTGTTAAACCCCTTGTTTATTTAGTAAAACAACCTCTAGTAGCATAAGCTTAGCCCTAGTATAAAGAAAAGTGGTATGTCTAGAAATGGCGCTTTTACTAAAATTAAGGTCAAAGGACATGTTTTTTGGGGTCTTTTTAAAAAAAAGTCGTTAATTGTCGTACATCATCTTTCATATTACTACGGCATGGTTTGAAAGATAACGTGAGCAGACAGCTATGTAAAGAGGGTGGGGATGAGAGAGTTTAAGTGAAGATGAGTGGGAGAACGTGCAGACGAGTGAGGGAGAGGATATAAACATATCAGTAAATAGTACTGTTTTGACTGTTTTGTGCAATCAGTAGATTAACGTCATTTCTGTTTTGGGTTAGTTAGAAGGGTTAAAGAAAGTTGCTACCAAAAAAAGTAAAGATATTGTTAACCAATCGAGAAGTTGGTACATTTGATACATATACGGGGTGTTTCAAAACGAGGAAACCGAGATTAATTTGTTAATTTCCTGGATATGGCTAAATATTTTGGAATTTGGCAACCATGATTTATTACCCAATGATGTCATCTTTCTTATGACACCAAGAAATCCAAGTTACTGTCAAAGATGACTAAATACTAAACAGTTCAATCAACCATGGCAGAACTGGTCTTGCATTAGATAGGCGTTTTCTTGATCAACATGTCTGCCCAGTGCAGAGCTTTTGTTGGGCCTCTGAATTATGCAATCCTTTGCATGTATTTCCATTGCACACTCCTTACACGTTGAAAGAGTTGCTCATTTTCTCAGACCATCAAAATGCAACTAAGCAGCGTGTGTTTGAGGTAAAAAAGTAGTTGAGGACTGGAAGTCTCCAGCAAGTAGCAGATACATTTGGTGAGATTAAATGGCCACCAAGGTCCCCTGACCTCACCGCCTGTGATTTTTTTTGTGGGGACATCTCGAGAACGAAGTTAACAAGTCGCCTCCACAAGATATCGATTACCTACGTGCCAGAATCGTCGCTGCAGTTGAGACCTAGGAGGACAGAGAGACCCGTAATCAGGAATGCATTGAGAGCAATGAGAACCCGAACTGAATAATGAGGGCCATGTCGAAGGACACTGGAGATAGGTTAAGACAGGAATGACCTTAGCACCCAGATGTTAAATCATTGAATACATTTTTGCTCGTCATAAGGACACACTGGTCTTTCTTTTTTTATTTGTCGGAGTTCCGCTGCGGTAAGTCTGGTGCAAGACCAGTTCTGACATGGTTGATTGAACTGCTTCGTGCTCAGTCATCTGTCACAGTAAATTGGATTTCATGGTATCATAAAAAAGAGGACATCATTAGGTAATAAATGGTGGTTGCCAATTTGCAAAACATTTAGCCACGTCCAGGAAATTAACAAATTAATTTCGGTTTACTTTTTTTGAAACACCCTGTTGTTACATTTATAAAAATGACTTCTTGATCTCTACTTTAATTTCCTGATATTTAAATAGCCTCATCTCAATAGCATTCCGCGAAGATGATGTCACTGCAGCTGCTGCCCTCTATTTCCCCATCGCTGAATTACAGGCAATGTCGGACAAACATGCGGTTTCGTAATGGATTCAGGCTTTCTAACTAGGGCAGTTAGATTCAATCTGGCACATGTCCGAGTGTTGGAAATACTACATAATTGTTCTGAATATTTTTCTCTCTGACTCTATGGTATCATTCATGCTAAAAACAATGCAGGGTCAAAGATAATTGACTTTGAAATAAGCTCAAATGCGTAGAAATAAGTGTCGATGTCCGACTGTCACGTGACTTATGCAAATGACCTTGTGAGCTATAAATAGTAACTTCGCGGAATGCTATTTTACTCCTCATCTAGTGTAACGCCAGGGAACGTAGGTTGCAACACCTCCCCAAGGAGTGGCGCTGCAGGGAGCGAAAATGACAATTGCAGGGCTTTTAATTATATTGATACTGAGTTAATTACCAATAAAAGGTCGAAGTTGACACTGTACGGGGATCAATTTATGTAAGTACATGCCTGATCACGAATTTGAGTAAACAAATATGAATTTAGATACTAGTATTTGTTTACGCGTCTTCATACGTGTTTAATGGAAATGAAAATAATAACGTGTAAAACGTGCAATCGACGTAGTGCTCAAATTCTCAGAATAGATTTACATCATTTTATCCTAAATGTCAACAACTTATTTGGAAACTTTCTGGGCGTCCATCTCTTAGATACACAACTTTAAACTTGTTTTCTGGATAACCAAATAGATGTTTAGGAGAGGAGTTACCTGGTACTAAACTAGAAAACATTTTACCCCAACTTCTTTCTCAGGGCATGTTTCTTTTTTCTTCATAGAGCGATCATTTCTCAATCCCCATCGACAATGAGTTACTGCAGCACCTCGGCCTGTGACGAAGATTGATTTTTTCCTTATTACCGAGACCGAAAAGACTAATAATATGAACAGACATACATATACATTGCTTGCAGTCCTCAAATTAATTATTCAGTTTATTATTCATTAGCAGAGCACACAGCTGAATTGTTCATAAATGGGGGTCAAATATTGCAAGTGATCAATAGCATTGCAGGAACGGAAAGGATACAGTGCATTGGTTCCGCAAGCGGTACACTCCCATTTTCTTGTTTCTTTGTGTAGAATACAGAGAAACGTGGACGATTTTGTGAAAAATTTGAACTCGTATTTATTCACATAATCTTATGTTGACCTTGTTTTCAATCGTGTTCTTACCGTTCCCTTTCAATCATCGCATCTGGTTTGCGTGCCAGGACATCGGACACGTATACACCGGAACTTAGATAAAAACTGTTCCTAAACACCACTGCACCAGGATGTCCCAGCACAAAACACGTCACAGGAAGTGGTGTACCCGGATATCACTTACTATTTCATTCGTTTTCTGTGTCTGCGTCAGCCAAACATATTTTGTACCTAATGCTAAAATATTGCAAAAGAAACTACGAGCTGTCATCAGCAATGCTTTCGGCAGTCCGCATCTATTGGCGAAATTCGGAGGAACGGTTATTGAAAGGCGGTCGTTTGATATGTTGGGGTACCCGGATTTAAATGTGCGATATATGTTGGTCACTGAGGCAACTGCAGGTGTTCTTGAATCACGTCATAAAAGGATGCACTCGAAGTTGCAGGATGATCTAACCAGGACAAGTGGGGAGGTCATCGACCTCCAAAAGAGGTTACAAAGTGTTCGTCCGACTTTGTGGAAGGTTAGTCGCCTCACGGTTAACAAGACAACCCGCAGTATTCCCGCTATACCAGAGTACACCATTCCTAGGATCTTACACCAGATGTATAAGAACACCAGTATCCCGGCTATCTATGTACCATACGTGGAATCGTGGATAAAACACAACCCCGAGCTCGAGTATAACCTTTGGACAGACAGTTCCATGAAGATGTTCATGCGTCATCTCTACCAGCCATTTATGATGAAGTATCTTCTGTACAAATATCAGCTCGAAAGGGTCGATGTGACTCGGTATTTTCTTTTGCACCATTATGGAGGAATTTATGCTGACATGGATGTGGAGAGTCTAAAACCCCTGCGATCAATTCTACAAAATTACTCCTGTATTCTTGCGAAAGCACCTCTCGAACTTAGCCGCCTACTGCATAACATGGATTTTCACGTCTGCAACGCTTTCATGGCCTGCAGATCAGGTCATCCCTTTTTTTCTTTACTTATAAACGATATAGCAAACCAATCCGATATAAATATACATCAAATAGAACGCGTCATCTTTACAACCGGTCCTTTGGCCTTGACCCACACTCTCCTCAAGTATCAACGGATGTACTCAAAACGGATGCGCGCTGAAAAAGAGTATGAAGTATTCTTAGCGCCACCTGAACTGTTTTTCCCAACGTTCGATGACGAATTTCAGTTACCTAAATTCCGGAATATGTGCTCGAATTTCATGCCTCTTTCAAAGCGGCAGCAATTCGCCTGTGTGTGGTTAATGACAAAAGATTTCAGTTTGACCCCGACTAAACATTCCTTCACTGACCATCACTGGAAACACATAGGATATTCCGATGGAAAATATGTTGGTGATACCACGAACATTGCACGTATTGTCCCCAAGTTAAAACTATATCGTGATGGGAAATAGCGCGGGAATTACACTGTAAACTTTACTTTGTCTTTGTGAAGAAAGCAAACTGTTTTTCCTTGTCAGTGTAGGCGTTCTATCACCAGATGGACACTGTCTCGATTGTGACATGGATGAACTTATATCAAGAGGAAATAATGTAGGAGTTTTGGATGAAGTTAGCACGGTTGTCTTCAGTAAATCACAAACAATTTCCCAACGGAATCGATATGCACTCAAACCGTTGCTTCTACATGTTGAATTTGTGCGAAAAACATGATCGCATTGACGGCTGAGCGCTGACTCCGTGACATAAGACTGCGTGACCTTCCATTTTGGCATTGTGTTTTGAAGTCGGTCCTCTTGTCATCGCAATCTTGCAATGATTTCTAGTAAATTTAATTCGATCCCAGGTTGTTCTTTCCATTGTTGTATAGTGTGACCTAGCGTCAAATGCAACAACGAACACTGAGATGAGGTAATCGAAGCCTGCAATTCTCGCATATCTTATACATCCCGGGCACACGGATTCAAATCGCCCCGAATTTTCTATTTCTGAAAGTACCCACTACGGGTCTAACGTTCGAGTCAAAATCAATTTAAAGGAATCAGCAAAATCGCAATTTGACGCCGTAATTTGAGTAGCCAGTTGGAGAATGCTATTTGCCCTGCTATCAAATCAAATTTGGATGTGACTAAACATCCAAATGGTAAAATTTGGGAGTAATTTTTTCGCAAGTATGTTGAAATAGTGCCACCTTCGTCTGCAGGGGATATCACCCCCTGCCTACGCGAATATTCGTCTCTGTGATGCCTCCTCGCACATGTTGTAACATTCAAGAGGATTTCACTTTTAACTTAACGAATACAATGGGTGATTTCAAAGTCGGTTTTGGATTAAACACTGAGATTTAGTGTTAGAGTTAGTGTCAATCTGTAGCAATTAATCCTGGAGCCTGCATGCATGTACGTTATGCATGATAATTTCAGGGTTTGGGGGTCTGAAGTTAGGGGGGGGGGGATATTTGACGGCTTTCAACCCGCGAATCAGCTTTTTTACCACGGGTTAAATGGAGCCTCAACACCGCATAAATAAGCCAGTTGGACTGAAACTTCATCATTTTTTTTCATTTTAAACACACCGGCCTAATTCACAATTCAAGAAGAACTATATCTTAAATGGAAAATACCAACTGGTCTGGTGAGACCACGCACTCATCTTAAACTGAACTATTTTCGTACAACCACGAGCTGCGAGGTGCGTGACCATGAGCGATTTCAGCACACTCTGGTTCAATGGTGGCCAATTCAAACAGTGACAGGATCAGGACCGCCTCGCCACGATAAAAAACTGCGCCGGGGTATGCCCACAGTGCTGTCTATATTTTAACCGAATCGCATTCAATTGTCAAATTACTCCAGCTCCCCGAGTACAAGGACAGTTCTTCCAGAAAGTGAATGTCCACCGTTTTTAGAAAATATCACAGAGATAAAATAAGATATTTGAATGCGGTTTTCAGCTGAGTATTGTATATTTAGTTGGTCATATATCTGTTGTATTTGGATGCACCTAATTCCATCCCTTTATTATGCAACAAAAATCTCAAAAAAAGTCCAAAAATCACTTTTTTTATTTCATGTGCCTTTTTAAAAATTCAAATGAACCCATAAACTGTGCTTTATGACCATCGTTTTGTGGAACTTGAAATTCCATAGAGTGTGTTCGATAGTCATGACAAAGGCAAATTTTTTTAGGATTTTTATGTTATTTTTTTAATCTCTTCCATAACCTTTGATATAGACCCAATCCTTCATGTATGAGCTGAGTTGGCCATAAAGTCCCCGACTGCATTGCTGACTATGAGGAGTGTTCTTAAAGGTCACCAGCTGTCTGGAAAAAAACAATCACATGTAGCGAGCTAAAACTAATCTTCAAAATGAAAGAATTTAGCAGGAATTTTCTAGTAATGAAAGCACAAAAAACCTTTGTTGCATCATAGTTCACCCATACATTGTGAAAAAGAACGAAAATAGAATATGCCATTTTTGACATTTTTAAAATTGCCTGTTACATAATGAAGAGACAGGGTTAGTTGCGTCCAAATACATCAGATACGTGATCAACTAGATATACCATTCTCTGCTGAAAACCGCACTCAATTATCTTATATCTCTGTGATATTAAAAAAAAACCTGTGGAAAATTACTTTCTGGAAGGACTGTACATAGACCCATTCTGGAGCTGTTGCCACCGTTTCTGAGACAAATAAAATACTTTCAAAAAATAGAGTTTAGAATCTAGATGTTCCATATGCGTTTTGAGGCAAGTTCTGGAGCCGTTGGCTTGTCGTTTCGCAGTTACGCAAACGACAAAGCTAAAACCAAAGGAATTGGGACTTTTAGTGACTGCGAGTGTCGATCCAATAATGTTTGTGTCGCAGATCATCTTATCAGCCACACACTGATAATACAACTGGAGAAAACTATTGAGTAATACTATTTATTCATTATTTACATAAATACATGTACACGATACACAAATTATTCACTCTGCGTCATTTAGCCTAACGGTTGATCTAGTGTAATATATGGGCTAGCGCCCTCCAGGTTCCTCTGCTCCTTTCAATTCGGACAACACGTATGTCTCTTTTATATCATTTATTTTGCTCCTTCCTTGATGGGAGCCAAGGCTAATCTCTCGAACTCCGTGGTACCTCATGGCGGGTTACGTAACCGAGCCTGGCATTGGTTGACCAGGATGTTACTAAGAAACTGTTGCCATGGGTACCTTATACAAATATATATGTAACACTAGCTACGTCAGCTGGGCTGTTATACCGTCAAACATGTCAAACGCTGCACCGAGAATTGGCTCAACTACGTTCTCCAACTTATGATGGTGGGTTACATCTCAACTGAACTCGCTTTTTTGTTATGGCAAACTGAGATTGGAAAAAGAGGGCGACTTTGAGGACCGCTATGATATACACATGCAAGTCAATGGAATACCTATTACCTACTTCATTTTGCAGATAATACATGGCTTTGGTTGCTAATGAGCGATAACACTGTCAAGAGAATAATGTCGTGCAAAGGTACTATTTTTTTTCAACATAATGTCACTTGACACTGCATTGCAAGGAAGTTGGAGGGATGCCCACTGCACTATGCCCAGTGCAACCAGATTGAGGCTGGCGCAGTCATGTTCATTTATGTAGCTGACCACAATTGCATGAATTATGGTTATAGTAGATTTTCTACCCCTCATCCTTAGTTTTTGAATTCATGACAATAATTTTAGGGTCAAAGTAAAAATTATCTTATAGATGATATACCAGTTACAAAAGTTCTCGCAAATATGTTTGCTCCCAAACCAGATTTATTGATATAAGTAGCCTCTTAGAGAAAGACGAGATTTTAGTTCGCGTTTTTCCTCCAAAATGGCAGGTCTGAATGAAGCTGGTTTTGCCACCTGTGAGTTATTCTCGTTATCAAAGTTAGTACGTCCGGCTGACTTGCAACTATTTTGGTCGGAACTTTAAAACTACGAAGTACATGTGTGCAATGTTTTCACCTATTCATCATGAAAAAGAGCATTTTCATTCTGCTCCCGAACCCAATGCTGTCACAAAAACAGCCTCTTGGATTCCGCCAATGGTCTTATATAAGTACGAATTCTCCTTTGCAGTTATAAAATAAAACACAGGCAAGCGTATTTTAGGGCCTTTACTATATGTCGGCGATACTCCTAGACCCCATTTCCTGGCCCCAGGTTGAATGCCCATTGAATAATCCTTGCGAGTAAATGCATAGCACAGCGTTTTCCGTTTTTACTATTTCCATTATCGTTGTCAATCTCAATGGTTCCTGTAAAGTTTATGAAAAAAAACACTCATAATTATTGAAATATTCAGCTCAGAAAGCATAGACTAAGATACCAAGATAATCATTTATACTGGTAATGGAAGTTAATGTTATCTCCCCAAGTGCAGTACGGTTAAATAACGTAACGTAATGTCTCGTGTTCAACTTGCAAAAAGTAAACAAGTAGCGAGTATGAACATGACACATTGACAATGTATGTGATTACAGTCCGGGAAATGTTAACTTATACAAAACTGTACAGTTCCGTAATTTTTACTTCGCAAAGCTTCTAGTTCCGAGTCATTCTTTCATACAAGGTGTCGTGTAAAGCATGCCTAACCTGACCAAGAACTTGTACAAGGATGCTGGAAGTTTGATTACCTACCTCTTTCTCAGAGAGAATCTCCTTTTAATTCTCTTCCAGACGGACTCTGATTTTCTGGTGCTAACGGCAGACGGGGGTTGGTCATCCCCACCTCCAGTGCTTACAACAGGAATGGAAAGATCTCCCATTGGGCATGGATATGCTCGACCAGGAGATGTTTCTGATCTGTCTTTCTTCCATTGCGGAGACCACATGTCTGTGGCGACGTCGTAGCAATACATGGGCTTTTTGGAACTGTCAAGTTCAGGATCCCACCATGGCTTTCCCACATACCGCTAAAAAAGTAAACCATCCAAATGAGATGTGCTCACAAGCACCTTGGTACCTAAACATGTATGCAATGGAGTTAATAAGGCGTCGACCCCGTGACCGAAATGTTTAAGGAAATTATACTGAGCAGGCGATCTTTAGTGGTAGTCTTGATAAGACCGCTCGGACAACCTCTACATGACCATTTTGGACAGTGCAATTATTGACAAGGGTTCCTCTACTGGGTGTCAAACAGAGACTAGCAAAGCTTCTTGCACTCAATCTTAAGAATATAGATCTAAATATGGACTAATTTTCACTCCCGTGTCAGAAAAGAATTAGGAGTTATTAGCCCTTGAAGTTCGGCGCGTTTTTTTATCACGCTATGTGTGTATAAACTGATTTCAGAATGCATCTCTGGGATGCATCTCTATTGTGTTCGGGGGGGGGGGGGGGGGGTAAAGGCTATATTTAGCAGAAGAACTAAATGTGCAAACATTCCCGAGAGATACGCTTCGGCCTTACTCAAAAGGGTATTTTTTACCCGTCAGTTTTGACATAAAGATTCTTCCATCAAAAGCATTTAAAGACTTTGGCTTACTTTTGGTTGGTCTCGTTGCTCCTCCTCTTCTTCTTTACTATCTGACTGTTGGGCTTCTTCAAGCTTTTCAAACATTTCCTTAGCTTCCTCCGTCATGCGGCCTTCTTCCCCGACTTCGTCACAGAATGCCTGCAACTGTTCGGGACTTGATTCTTTGTAACAAACTGGAAGCATAAGATGGTGACAAAATATGTGACTTGGCCGACTGAATTCTGTCATGGGTCTTTGCTATGCAAACTGCTGTCCCGTATAATCTTTCCCCTGCGATCACCACCGCGGGGAAAGCCATACGTTTGACTTTGCGGCTATTCGGAAATTAAACATTGCCCACTTGTGATATATGAAACTTACTAATAATCTATGTAAGGGTCGTGAGTAATCTTTCAAATATCCATCTTGACCTTAATGTATTGACATTGCTAAGCTTCCAGACAACGCGCGACAATATCTTGACAATGAATACAGCATTATATTTGTATGCAATCCATTTTAAACTGAAGTATGGTCGGAGGCTACGGAGGCAATACCGCTGGAAGTTCAGGATGTCAAATATCAGACTGCCAGCTAAATTATTCAGTACGAAAAGCAACGAAGTTCTTGACCAATCAGAAACCTGTCATTTGTTATGTTTTCGCCTGTAGAGCCATCACATTCCCTGGTTAAAGAAGTATGCCCCCCCCCCGATTTTGACATTAAACTCGAGTGATGTATAGCCCTTTAGGTAAGTTGTAAGACCTAATAGGCTAACTGTGTGCGCGAAACAAGTACAAAGAAAGTGCTATTCGGAAAGTAGAAACCAACCTGCCAAGAACATGTCTGTGATAAGACTAAACTGTTGAAAGCGTAGGTGAGCGCCACCAGTTCTATCTGCAAGTTCTTCGTAGAACAAAGTCGACGAGTCATTGTTGAGTGCCTGAACTCCGTATACCTTGAAAAAAGCATAATTGATTCGATCATTGATCATTATAGATCATTTGCAAAGTGTGCCTTTCCACTGTATTATCGTGATCAAGCCACCTACCTCAAAAATCGTCTCTCGAAAAGCCATGTCTTCATCAACGACCACTTAAAAGAACTGACAATATCTGCAATCCTGTGGTGGACTGGCCGCTGGACCGGCAGCAGCTTTGTCCCTGAATACCAGACCAAGAAAAGGATCGGATCGGGATACGGTGTGGAAGGTCTTACTTAATGTTACTTAATATGCACAAGTTTCATGTCCATAGCCCAAGAAGTTACGAATCATGCCGTGCTAACGGACGACGACGATGGACGACGACGATGGACGACGAACTCTCCTTGACGGTAAGAGTACACCCGGTGAACTAAAAGAGGTCTTACCTTGACTCCCATGCCTCTCAAAACATCCAGTTCATCATGCCAGTTGGTATTCTGGTCTGTATATGAGCGTTGGTGTGGTACCTCATCCCCGATCACTACCAACGCTTTGGCGGAGTCTTCAGACCAATCTAACTGCTGAGCTTTGTGCAGCACCCATTCATATGCCTGGAGAAATTATAATAAAGAAATTGCAATGAGAAGCAAGAAATCTGCTAACTGCATTATACCCAATTGTTGAATCTTATTTACAAACGATCACGAATTCCACTAACTTAGTCATGTTATTAGTCCTGGTGATCCAGAAAGAGAGAACAACTTCCCTGATGATTATTTTTATGTACATCACTGTTTATTTTAAGTAAAACGTGAGGAATTAATTGTGTAGGATTTAATAAGCTTGTCCATTTCACTTGATTTGAAATTTAAAGGTCACCATTGTGAATTATTGTGGGTAAAACAACAAATCAAATGTGAGTGGGATGTACATTTCTATTTTCTCGAAAGTGCAGTTGAAGCTCTCTTCCCATGAATGATGCGCGGGTTCGAAAAACTCCTCATCTTTTACTAAAAGAGTCTACTTTAAAATTAGTCATCGCTAGATTAATGAGCTTACCATGTTGATTGCCTGCTGTCATGGCTGTCATTATAAAAATAGTACCTTATGGGGTGGTAACCGGCACAAATCTTTTTGGCAGAAGCATTCACACAAAAACCAACCGTAAGTTTTCACCTTGGAATTTTCCATGTAAGAAAAAGTGTCGCCGTCAGAAATAAACACCACAGGTTCATTCTAGTATCCACCAAAAGCATGGATCGCATGAGGCAGTTAAGTTTCTATGTTAATCTGAAAGACTGTGTTCGGACTTTTAGCACTTAACAACCAGCACATAATGGAGGGTGTCCCTAAAGAAATGCAACACTTGCAATTTTTTCATATTAAAGAGATAGTTGATAGATGGCTTAAACTGGGTGGATCTAAATCTTTATTTTGTCACCTTCGATGATTTAATGGCAATCTGTAGTACAGAGCTACGATTTTGCCAAAGAGGGTCCTAAAAGCCTATAACTGGCTGCTACTCTTTGAATTGTGGATCTTATCTCTATGAATAGGTTCTAAACAGCGTCATATGACAATTTTTGACTGCCCTTTATATTCAACAGCTCGAATGCACTCTTTATGAATATGCCATTCAATTTTTATTCTGGTTTCTCGCTTTTCTCAAAACCGATTATTTCCAATCAAATACCTCAAACTAGGTTTAAATTGCCATAACGTTTATTTTTCCTTGCTGATTAAGGTTGATCGACCCCCATGGAAGCTGTTCTATGGGTACCAATGTTGTAAAAATTTGCCCGGATAACCTTATGATGAGAATGAGAATGAGAATGAGAATAATGGGAATTTAGCCCTAGGCCTGAGCGGGCTTTGTTAAAAGACAATTGAAGACAGAGTATTGAGAGGCTTGAATTCTATCAATTGCGAGATCGGGGCCAGAATATCGTAATGGCTCGCATACACACAATATCTTTTGCAACTTTCCTCTACCTAAACATAGCTTTGTTCATGAGATAAGAAAAACTTTGGATAGCTATTTTCACCTATAGATGATATACATGTAATTGAAAAGTCCGATAATTTTAAGCATTATTTTAAAGCAAACAATAATTTACATTTTGCCTCAAAATAACTGATATTAAAACACAGTTCTCATGTAAAGTGTTATGAAGTTACTTGCACATCAAATTTGAGGTCATTAGCATGTAAGGCTGATGAGATACATATAATGAATCTTATAAAGATACGCACTTTTCTCAATTTAATTCAAAACTTGCCACCAGAGGACACCAAACGAAAAAAACGCTGGTTAGATTTCATTCATATTTTGGTAATATTTTGCTTGTCTTTAGTTCAGTTGTATGTGTTAGAACACGTTCATTGCCAGAATTCGTTTAGCCGAATAGTGTCATAAAAGCCTTTTTACTTACTAATAAAAGACTTCGCTGCAGGAGTTAAATTTGTCAATAATCCAGGCACTTGCGTAACCAGATACAAGATTTGGAAAATTTTGTACCACGTTTTGCCGATCGTGGCGCACAGTCGAAGTCATCAAATAAGTATATCAAGGTTTCAAATGATTTGCTTTCATGTGTGCTAGAGTTATTCGGCAATACTCCTTTGATGACATGGAATCAGTGCGCAGTTGGTAGAGGTTGAACAAAATTACCAGATTTTGTATCCGATAACGCAAGTGCATCAGACTTTATCACGTCGTCAGCCGAAACTGACGAAATGAACTCACATTAAAGTCAGCTCGCACCCTAGAAACACGCCGACATCATCACACAGCTCTTACCTCCGGTGCGTCCCCTCCGCTGGTTGCAGGCACCTCACTGACGAAATCTACTAGCTGCTGGATATCAGTGGTGAGATCTTTCATTTTGACAACATACTTGCTGTAGTCACAGTAGTCACCCATGGCCATGATCCCAATGCGGATGTTAGGGATATCACGGAGCAGCCGCCGCACAGATTCATCAAGTTTAGTCCGGACCTGGAGGCAAAGGAGAGCTAGCTATGATTCCTGGATGAAGTTATTTCAGGCGGTTTGAATGGCAAATAGTGCGTTTTTGTTTGCAATTTGGCATTTCTTGCTGTAATGTTTATCATTTTATCAGTGGAGTCGCGTCGAGAGAGGAGGTTGCACTTATCGAAAGATGTCACAGTTCAATAGAAGTATGGGTCGTATGTAGTGCCCTCAAGATTATATGATCTTATGTCAATGATGCGATAGTATCATATTGATGCCTTGAAACTGGACGCAATGATGAGGAATGACCCATTCGGCAAGGGCACAACGGAAAATGATGATGATGCAACCTCGGCACCGTGCAGTATATACAGGAAGTACGAGCAAGAGTGCATCATGTAGAAGTCCTGATGCCTTCTCAGGCAAGTTGTTGAACCCACCTTGCTGAGACATGGATACATGCTTCCAGTTGTATCAAACGAGAAGACTACTTCTATGTTCCGTCCTCCTGTGTGGAAGGTGGATAGCAACCCCTGAAAAGAGAGTCATGGAAGATGATTTTGGAGTGTGAACAAGGCTCGTGGGCCTCCGTAGGACATCTCGACCCCATCCAGTCAAAACACCATGGCGGAGTCAAACTTCCGCAGCAATCCGTTACGCTTATATTTCCAGTTGGCACGATGATTGTGGAATGCTCATTCTTGCGCCGAGTCCAAATACTATCACAATAAGGAAAAAATTAATTTCAGTCGCCTTTTTTGTTGCGTTGAGCGCAAATTTCGCAGCTGCCATTTTGCCAGTTCAGAGGTCATTGGAGACATTCAGGCTACACGTGAAATCTACCAACCTCTATTTGTTCTTCAGTGCATTCTTCTTCAGGATCATTATTTATTTTAGTTGAAGCAGATGATTCTGTTGCGTCAGGTATTATGTCAGATCGGATCTTCAGCTCAACAACCGACCCTTCAGTCACCTTCATATCAGCCAAGCTAATACCACATTCTGTCAACTGGACCCCGTCGTGCTGCAATGATAAGAGATCCACGGGCATCAAAATAAAATATTGAAGTGAGGTGACGTGTTCATCCGACTAGTAATAAAAAGACATCAAAAACGATTCATTGCTAAAGTTATAGACAACCAAAGCTTTTTTGACAGTGTCTGATGGTGCATCAAGCTTAAAGGACTAAGTCATCAAGTGACAATTAAGCCGAAGAGGGCTGGGTCTTTTTTTGGAAATGTATATTACTGCTTGATGTAAAGATAATACAGTTGTCAGTATGAATAACTGAACTAAAACTCAAAGTAAGGGCACTACCAAGCTGTCGGCTGCCCGGTGGGCAGAGACTTTCCACTCTACAATACAATGCTCATATAAGAGCCATTTCGAACCAATTTCTCAAAAGTTCATAACCACCCTAATAGTTGCAATTGCGGGTGCAATTTGGATGCGCGAAAAAAATAGTCACGACTCAAAATATTATCACATCTGAATGGTCAACGTGGCTGATGATAAAAATGGTCATTTGAAGCACATTTTCGTGCACTAAAACTGACTAATATGTTAATTTCGTGATTTGAGATGGTTGGGATTCAATAAATTCTATCGACGGAAAGGGCCAGTTTGTTAGGCTCTTAATTAAAGGATCTATGTCAATGCATCGCTACACTATACTGTTGTGATCAGGTTCGATGGTACGCGCAGGTGAACCGGTGCTGTTTGTGCAAAAAGTCGGGGTCTGTGGACCAACCAATCTCGACAATAAGCCTCGTCCGCAAACTGCGATATGGCATTGTAATCGAGCAAAACTTCAAGCTAAGCGATTGATGCGACTAATTGCGTCTCCATCCTATTATTGTAATTACTTATCATTTATTCACTTATGTGTCATCTTTTCGATACAGGCAGCCGATCGTTAGGCTTTTATGACACAAGATTTACATTTTTGATTATCAGGTCAAGCCGTTATTCTCGGCATCACGGAACTGTGTGAATACTTTCGACGACCTTCCGGAAATTGCCGAAAGGTTCCGAGATGATGGCGAAGATGATGTCAAATGAATCATCCACGTCTAGCATGTATACAAGCCACGTCGAATGAAAAGGCCAGGGGCCATTGTGCTCACCGTATAGATATGTGGTGGTTAAGAATTCATGCTGGTTAAGAAACATGCTACATGTATAGTATATACATGTAGGTAAAATCTACCATACCTGCCATAAAAATATTATTGAAAACAAGTCACTAATAAACGAGATATTGCACTTCTTACCTTTTCAGTCTTGATCACCTGGTGGCCAAGTCGAGAATCATATTGGACCGAAATTCAGTGTCAGAGGTTATCTGACCTAAATGGTCATGTGTTTGAAGTTGTTAGCTTCAGCGATTAAGAAACGTGCCCTTGCTTCACTCAAACGGCCAATTTTAGCCATTTGACATTTTTTACCTTTAAAAGTAGGTCAAATCCAAAACTCATCAGACATGTGATTTTCCTTTCTCAGAGTATCGACTATAAAATGATATTTTTAAAAAGTCACTAATAAGCAAAATATTGCACGTTTTACCTTTTCAGTGTTGGCCCCCTGGTGGCCAAGACAGACCTTGAAAAGTAGGTCAAATCAAAACCCGTAGGACATGTGATAATCCTTGCTCGGAGTACCTACCATAAAAATATCATCGAAAACAAGTCACTAATCAGCATGATATTGCACTTTTTAGCTTTCCACTTCTGGCCCTCTGGTGGCCAAGTCAAGAATTAGATCGGGCAGAAATTCAGTGTCGGATATCACTTTACCTGAAGGGTCCTGTGTACAAAGTTTCAAGTTCATAGCCCTAGCGGTTAAGAAACATGCTACTGTTTTTGAAACAGGATACAGACGACGACGGACGCGGCGGTATGTATAGACTCCCCTACGGTGCTTCAGTATTGAGGTAAAAAAATACTTGTACCGGGTAATCATGAGGTTTCAACACCAACATACCAAACCTGATAAATCTAGAATTTTGTCCGAATTCTTCTGACTTCAGTCTGAAGAGTTGAGCTACTGTATGCAACGAATTAGATTTCATAAATTGTATTTATGAAAATATTGTATTTTTAATGTTTCCCGTGCCTTGTTGATATTCCCACGCAAATCAGATCGTTATCTCGGCGGCGATATATGGCGCGCCGCAGCTCAGTACTTCTGTTTTTAATTTTAAAATCTGGTGCAGAAAGCTTTGTTAGAGTCTACGTGTCAGCCAATTAAAGAAAACTTGTCACATTGCAATATGTCCAAAATGGTCCCCCGAGACGTTCCAGGCGACCCCTGTCAATCAAGTGTCATGTAGCACCTGTATGATTATTTTTTGATCCGTTTCTTTGCCATCTTTTTCAATCAGTTTGAACAAGGAGGAAGAGGCGTAGGGCAGTATGGAAGCAGGATGGAGGGCGAATTGATCAGTAAGTGTCAAGTGCCAAGGTCTCCAGCAAAGATTTTGACTTTGAATTGCACCTCTTTTTTTACTTGGCATTACTTGAACAATCACGACCAAATGAAATTCACACACACTGTGGGAAACATGTGGTTTAAACATGCATGAATTTCATCAGAATTGGCTGGGTGCCATTTGGGATACAGCACACTCTCGGTCTTGACGAGAGAATTGCTGTGATATTTGGAGACGTCATTTTAATTTTGCTCTCATCAAGCCCATCTAAGGCAAAATTAAGAATGATGTAAGGACCAATCTGGACTTAATATTCCCCAAATCTCATTGCCACAGGAGTGGGTATCAATTTTTGAATTCTCATTAAAATTTCGGCGCAATTTTTTCATTTTTCATCCATCTGATATACACCATGAATAATAGGAAATGTATAGACAGCACTTTCGACCGCATGCATGTTGATATGTTACAGGGTTATAATCTATTGGAAATAACTCAAGCATATAGGTCATTCTCTTTATAGTTCGCATACACGCGACTCATCAAACATAATTAATGGTAAGCAATGATCATTGATGTGGCTTAAATTGTCTACAAGTCAGCAGACAAATGCCATCAAGCAAGGGGCCATTTCAACCGAAGGGCCATTTCAACCGAGAGCCGAGGAGCCCACTACATTTTTACTCCGGAATTCTAGACATGTACCTTTAGAATCTGCTTCGATGGTGCCGTGCCTTCCTTATACTCTATGCACTCTTTGAGAGTAGTAACCGACGACACATTGTCAAGACACACCGGGTAAATTTTATCATCTTTCCTAATGGTGATGTTAATCTTCTTAATCGCTGTGATCTGAAATCAATGAAAAAATGCGCTTTAACTAGCGAGGCGAGGCTTGTTTTGTAATAATATCTCCTGTTATCGAAATTCCCACCAACATTAGGAAAATCCAAGAAGGTGATAGACTGCTCTCCTAAATGTCTGCTGCAGCAGTAGGTTGAAGCCATTGAATTAGTAATTTTGTTTGGAAGCCCCTTGTCGTCTAGGCTCAGCCACAATTCACTTTTAGCCTTCCCCAGCTCTATTCGAAAGTAAATGATGGGGGGTTGGCCCGCTTCAATCAATATTTGTAGACATTTTCATCTTAACAACAAAAATAATTAAGAATCTTACCTCTGCTTTTAGAATGGTCTCTTTACAGATGCCCAAGTACCCGATGGTATCCGTTTTCTTCAGTACCTTTCCTGTATATTTGATCTTAACCTGAGCTTCGCGGACCTTTTCCTCCTCTGCCACCCGGCGGTAGATCTCCTTCACCTGACTGCTTGGGAGAAGGTCCAATTTAGTCACCCTTCCAGAAGGCAATTTGACGTAAACATCCGCGTAATTTGTTGCCATTTTGCTTAGAGGTTCCGACTGCTCCTGACTGGTGTGTTGAATGAATAGCCATGTGCCAGGCATGTTATTTTATCGCGCAAATAGTCTATTTTTAGCAATCACATGCAAACTTCCAACCAATCGAACAAGTTCTATTTTTAGTAACCAGGCGCTCCAGATTTTTTCGTCATTTTATTGACTGAAATGTCTAGGTTAATAGACTAACGGTGAATGGGGAAGGTTAACTCGCTATTGTTAACGTTTATGCAGTGGTGCTATAACTCATATCAAATAATATACTGGTTTTCGTCAAATTCTCAATCATTCAGAAGATAACGACATCGCTGAACCCCACCACCTGGGTATTCGTATGACGTCATTTTATCGTCTGCTCGATCGATGATAGCGTCAGCAGGAGAGCCACCCTGAAGCCATGCAGGGAGGTGTAGGATACGACCGACTCGGGATTTTCGAGATGCAAAAGATCACGGGTGGGTAAAGATACCATTATCATGCCGCCCGATCTGCCCCCAATTAACTGATACATACAATGGGAACACGACGATACACATAAGACCCCTTCCGGGGTTGTTATGTGTGTTTTACTTTGTTTGTGAGGACTGAATACTGCTATTGATCTGTTGATTTGGATATCATTTCGCGCCTGTGCAATAGCGCGGAGCGGATCGAACCTATTTTAGCCTAATACTATTTTATAGGCCCCACGTCGTGGCGCTAATAGGAATAAGTTCTAGTGTTTTAACGTCGCAATTTTTTTTCTAACAGTTGGCTTTTCAAATGAGTTGTCGGTTTCAGTCATAAATTACACAAATTGATTGTTAGTATGGACTAGCAGATTGAATTCCGTAAAATATTCCACGTTTGAAAATCGACTACCAACCTCTGTAATATACGTTGTCCCTTCCGAGAGGTGGCCAGTGTGGAACCACTGTCAGAGTGATTTAACCACTCTCTTGATTACGTTACAGAGAGTGGCCCGGAACTGGCCAATAGTGGTTACACACTGACCAACTGGCGGGAGCTTATACGTAGGGACAACGTACGTGTATATCATAGAGGTTGGTCGTCGATTTTCAAACATGGAATATTTTATAAAATTAAATCTGCTAGTCCAAACTAACAATCCAATATTTGTAATTTATGACTGAAACAGACAACTCATGTGAAAAACCAACTGACACAATTTTTTTGCGTCGTATAAAACTCTAAAACTTATTCCTAGCCATTTCCAAATTCTGGTAAAGGATTACAAACATGTAATCATTTAGAATTAGGACTGAGAACTGTTCAGTGGTGGTATCATATCGTGGGACGAATATGATAAAATGCTTAAAAAGCCCTGTCATGCCTAAATACAGCCTGGAATGTGAGTTATTTGGTTTTCCAACATCATTTTAGGGTCTTTTAATTTTGAATAACATCAACTAACATAATTCAGGTCGCTTTTCAAATAGGAACTCCTTTTCTAGATTTTACGGGGTCGGTAAAATATTCTCTCACAGTCAGTAAACTATGGC